>NW_028318831.1:247500-485000 GCF_062004578.1 Staurois parvus
GACCGATTCACACCTCAGACCTCTCCCACCCTTGGAAACAAAAGATATGTTAATAACCATTCACACCTCAGACCTCTCCCACCCTTGGAAACAAAAGATATGTTAATGACCATTCACACCTCAGACCTCTCCCACCCTTGGAAACAAAAGATATGTTAATGACCATTCACACCTCAGACCTCTCCCACCCTTGGAAACAAAAGATATGTTAATGACCATTCACACCACAAATTCCTCATGAGGACCCCCTACCAGGTGGCCTTATTGACTCCCTCCACCAGACACCTTTCCCACCCTTGGAAACAAAAGAAATGTTAATGAGCAACTCAAACCTAATTATCTCAACACATACTGCTGTCTCTGCTTCTACTCTCTGTATTTCTCTGAAACAATCTGAAATAGTTAATAATTTACCACTTTTCAGTGCATTCTGGGCATTTGTTTTTTATCTTTAAAAAATGCTTCTAAACGCAAACACGCATAAACGCGGTATGCAAACGCGGCTAAACAGACGTTTTTTAACCTGCGTTAAAGCAGTCCAGCAGTCAGTTTCCTGTGTACATGGGGCCTAAATATACAAAGAGTGGGAGATGGAGACAAAATGACTCTCCATATCCTTGCGAACAGAGTTTTACTAGTACCACACCCCTCATCAGAAATGTATTAAATATGACCCTAACCAAGAACAACTAATGGGGCTTTGAGGGTACCAAACCATATACATCCGTTTTCATCCAACCGCCCATTGAGGAGAGCGAGCTGCAATGTCCTGGGATTCTGCGGTCAGCTTTTCATGCTGTTTGACTATCTTTGCCTACCTGTCCCAGACAAAACCACATCCCAAAACCTTGTTGAGGTTGCTGAAGGAAAATCTCCCCAGTAGGGTCCCCTAATTCTTGGTGAGGGAAAATCTCCCCAGTAAGGTCCCCTAATTCCTAGTGGAGGGGGGGAGATCTTTCCAATGGGGTTCCCTAATTCTTAGTGAGGGAAAATCCTCGCAATGGGGTCTTTCAATTCTTGGTGAGGGAAAATCTCCCCAGTAGGGTCCCTCAATTCTTGGTGAGGGAAAATCTCCCCAGTAGGGTCCCTCAATTCTTGGTGAGGGAAAATCTCCCCAGTAGGGTCCCTCAATTCTTGGTGAGGGAAAATCTCCCCAGTAGGGTCCCTCAATTCTTGGTGAGGGAAAATCTCCCCAGTAGGGTCCCTCAATTCTTGGTGAGGGAAAATCTCCCCAGTAGGCTCCCTCAATTCTTGGTGAGGGAAAATCTCCCCAGTAGGGTCCCTCAATTCTTGGTGAGGGAAAATCTCCCCAGTAGGGTCCCTCAATTCTTGGTGAGGGAAAATCTCCCCAGTAGGGTCCCCTAATTCCTAGTGGGGGGAAAATCTTTCCAATGGGGTTCCCCAATTCTTAGTGAGAGAAAATTCTCGCAATGGGGTCTTTCAATTCTTGGTGAGAAAAAAATCTCTCAGTAGAGTCCCTCAATTGTTGGTGAGGAAAAATCTCTTCAGTAGGGTCCCCTAAGTCTTGGTGAGGTGAAATCTTTCCATTAGGGTTCCCCAATTCATGGTGAGGGAAAATCTCCCCAGTAAGGTCTCTCAATTCATGGTAAAGGAAAACCTCCCCAGTAGGGTTCCCAAATTCTAGGTAAGGGAAAATCTCTCCAGTAGGGTTCCCTAATTCTTGGTGAAGGAAAATCTCCCCAGTAGAGTTCCCCAATTCATGGTGAGGGAAACTCCCCAGTAAGGTTCCTCAATTCTTGGTGAGGGAAAATGTCTGCAATAGGGCCCCAATTCTTGGTGAGGGAAAATCTCCCGGAATCCTTGGCATGGGAAAATTTCCCTAGTGGGGTCACAGAGAGAAATGAAAAACAGGACAAAAAGTCTAACTGTTCACAAACATAAAACTGACCCAAGTTTGGCTTCAACATTTTGGGGAGGAAGGTGAAGGACCTCTGATGCCTCCTGGGGTATTGGGGATCCTTGGAGTTGGGTTACTATCACTCACCATTGCTGAGGGTCCCGAGGGTCTCATCCAGGTGCAGATCAAATACTCGGATCTCAGACAAGTTATTGCTTCGTTCTGCCAACATTCGGACCAGGTGAGAGCCAAGAAAGCCGCATCCCCCGGTCACCACGTACACCTGGCCTTCCTCCGGTGCCATCTGCGGGAGAAGGAAGAACTGTGTAAGGAACAACAGTAGACCCAAAGACCACCTCACCCGCAAACTGTACAGAATGTTCCACAATCCATTCAGTGTGTCTCCAGCCTGGAGACTGTCTATCTTCACAATTCTTTGGATTTTCTGAATGCTTTGAAGATGCGGAAGCTTTAAAAGGACTTCTGTAGCTCAGTTCATACAAACCTTGTGTACAATACATCTAAAGACCATTATATTCAATACAAACAGTAAGCATTCTCTCCTCTTTCTGGAGGCAAGGGTGGACATAGCAGATGGAGCTCCCCACAAACTCTGCGAAGGTCGATCGAGCTGATATAGAGCAGGCATCGCTGGCAAAGAAATATTCCCTTAACAGATTTTAACCCCTGCTTTGCCAGAATCAGATAAAGTGGGAGATTCCTATTTGCAGGGTGCAAACCTTACTATGTCCCCTTTCCCCCCTTCAAGTGTCACTAAACCCAGGACCCCGTATTCACTATATCCGCTCTCCCTGGACCCTGCATTCACTATATCCACCCTCCCCGGAACCCGCATTCACTATATCCGCTCTCCCCGGACCCCGCATTCACTATATCCGCTCTCCCCGGAACCCGTATTCACTATATGCGCTCTCCCCGGAACCCGCATTCACTATATCAGCTCTCCCCGGAACCCGTATTCACTATATCCGCTCTCCCCGGAACCCGTATTCACTATATCCGCTCTCCCCGGACCCCGCATTCACTATATCCGCTCTCCCCGGACCCCGCATTCACTATATCCGCTCTCCCCGGAACCCGCATTCACTATATCCGCTCTCCCCGAAACCCGTATTCACTATATCCGCTCTCCCCGAAACCCGTATTCACTATATCCGCTCTCCCCGGAACCCGTATTCACTATATCCGCTCTCCCCGGACCCTGCATTCACTATATCCGCTCTCCCCGGAACCCGTATTCACTATATCCGCTCTCCCCGGACCCCGCATTCACTATATCCGCTCTCCCCGGACCCCGCATTCACTATATCCGCTCTCCCCGGACCCCGCATTCACTATATCCGCTCTCCCCGGACCCCGCATTCACTATATCCGCTCTCCCCGGACCCCGCATTCACTATATCCGCTCTCCCCGGACCCCGCATTCACTATATCCGCTCTCCCCGGACCCCGCATTCACTATATCCGCTCTCCCCGGACCCCGCATTCACTATATCCGCTCTCCCCGGACCCCGCATTCACTATATCCGCTCTCCCCGGACCCTGCATTCACTATATCTGGTCTTCCCAGACCCTGCATTCACTATATCCGGTCTCCCCGGACCCTGCATTCACTATATCCGCTCTCCCCGGACCCTGCATTCACTATATCTGGTCTTCCCGGACCCCACATTCACTATATCCGCTCTCCCCGGACCCCGCCATTCACTATATCCGCTCTCCCCGGACCCCACATTCACTATATCTGGTCTTCCCGGACCCCGCATTCACTATATCCGGTCTCCCCGGACCCTGCATTCACTATATCCGCTCTCCCCGGACCCTGCATTCACTATATCTGGTCTTCCCGGACCCCACATTCACTATATCCGCTCTCCCCGGACCCCGCCATTCACTATATCCGCTCTCCCCGGACCCCACATTCACTATATCTGGTCTCCCACAGTACACAGAACATGGAAATGCAATTATTTTAGTAAATATAACTGCTGAATCCCTTTTCCCCCCAGCAGTATATAGCAGTCTTGTGACTTCTCTCAGTGTTCGGCTGATTTTCGCATTCCACAGGCACATGGGTTGCGATCGTTATTTTATCTAGCAAAAATGTTGCAATCTACGCTATTTTAATAGCGCTGATCAGTCATTTGGCCCATTGTGTTCCGTCACCTTGCCAGCGCTGTTACCCAAACCCATTCGGATCTTTACCTTTATAGATGATTTTATAATCAGCTCAGTAGAGGCGGTACCCACCATGACCAATCAGAGTGCAGCTTTCATTACGCAGTGCTCGTTAAAACAAAGACAGCTAACTTCTCAGTGGCTGCTTGCAGTGGCACATGAAGATATCTTTCCCAAAACACAAAGAAAAAGGTGAAGGATTTAGCATTTAGCTCAAGCTAAGACTCCTGATGTAAAGCGACCTGAAGGTTCAAAAAAAAAAAAAAAAAAAGGGTAGGAAGTGGTTAATATTTCCTGCCAGCTGTCAGAATTTCACATCCGGCGTCGAGTAACTTTTACTGTCGCATTAAAGAGGACCTGTCACCTGTGAGTGTGACTACCATAATAGAAATAGGCTGTTCATATAAATATAAATCATGTTCCCCTCTGCTGGGATAACTTGGTACTACACTACTGTGTGGCGCCATATTGCCCGCCAATGACCCTGTATCAATAACGCAGAGATGGGACACGTTTCAGGAAAAATGGTGGCGCACAGCAGTGCCAAAAGGCACCCGATAATTGCAGCAGCCTGGCAGAGGATAATCAATTTTCACCGTACCAAGTTAGAAAAAAAAAAATTAGCATTTACTATTTTGTAAGATCAATGCAACAATGTATCAGTGACAAGTCCACTTTAAGGAACAGGGTCATATATATATATATATATATATGAATATGACACACAGCTCAAAAAAAAAAACTGAAAGGAAGACTTTGTAATCCGAGTCTAGCATCAAGTCAATGAAACTCCTTGGATATTGATCTGGTCAGGTAAGTACCAGAGGGGGTTGTTCATCAGTTTCAGCTGCTTTGGTGAAATTAACAACAGGTGCACTAGATGAGCAACAATGAGACGCCCCCAAAACAGGAATGGTTTTACAAGTGAAGGCCACTGATATTTTTTTCCCTACTCATCTTTTCTGACTGTTTTGCATTTGGCTAGGGTCAGTGTCACTACTGGTAGCATGAGGCCATACCTGGACCCTTCAGAGGTTGCACAGGCAGTCCAACTCCTCCAGGATGGCACATCAATACCTGCCATTGCCAGAAGGATTGTTGTGTCTCCCAGCACAGTCTCAAGAGCATGGAGGAGATTCCAGGAGACAGGCAGTTCCTCTAGAAGGGCTGGACAGGGCCGTAGAAGGTCCTTAACCCATCAGCAGGACCAGTATCTGCTCCTTTGTGCAAGGAGGAACAGGATGAGCCCTACAAAATGACCTCCAGCAGGCCACTGGTGTGAATGTCTCTGACCAAACAATCAGAAACAGACTTCATGAGGGTGACCTGAGGACCCGGCGTCCTCTAGAGCTGGATTGGCATTTGCCATTGAACCCCAAAATTGGCAGGTCCACCACTGGCGCCCTGTGCTTTTCACAGGTGAGAGCAGGTTCCCCCTGAGCACATGTGACAGACATGAAAGGCTCTGGAGAAGCCGTGGAGAACGTTCTACTGCCTGTAACATGGTTCAGTATGACCGTTTTGGCGGTGGGTCAGTGATGGTGTGAGGAGGCATATCCATGGAGGGATGCACAGATCTCTACAGGCTAGACAATGGCACCCTGACTGCCATTAGGTATCGGGATGAAATCCTTGGACCCACTGTCAGACCCTACACTGGTGCGGCGGGTCCTGGGTTCCCCCTGGTGCGGCGGGTCCTGGGTTCCCCCTGGTGCGGCGGGTCCTGGGTTCCTCCTGGTGCGGCGGGTCCTGGGTTCCTCCTGGTGCGGCGGGTCCTGGGTTCCTCCTGGTGCACGACAATGCCCAACCTCATGTGGGGAGAGTATGCAGGCAGTTCCTGGAAGATGAAGGAATTGATACCATTGAATGGCCCCCACGCTCACCTGACCTAAATCCAATAGAACACCTCCGGGGGATGTCATGTTTCGGTCCATCCAACGCCACCAGGTTGCACCTCAGACTGTCCAGTAGCTCAGTGATGCCCTGGTCAATTCCTGGTAGGAAATCTCCCAGGACACCATCCGCAGTCTCATTAGGACCCTCCCCCGACGTTGTCAGGTATGCATACAAGCATGTGGGGGCCACACAGACTACTGAGGACCATTCTGAGTTGCTGCAATGACATTTCAGCAAAATGGACTCGCCTGCTGCATCATTTCTTCATTTTCGGGGTGTCTTTAAATTCAGTCCTCTGTAGGTCGATCACTTTCATTTCCATCAAACGATGGGCCATCCTTACGTTCCTCACCCATCACCCCGTCCATGGCAGTATAGAGATCCAGCAGGAGATTTGTCTCCATTGAGATCTGATGGGTTTTCAAAGTGTTCCTTTCATTTTTTTGAGCCGTGTATATATATATATATATATATATATATATATATATATATATATATATATATATATATATATATATATATATATAGTCAGGTCCATAAATATTGGGACATCGACACAATTCTAACATTTTTGGCTCTATACACCACCACAATGGATTTGAAATGAAACAAACAAGATGTGCTTTAACTGCAGACTGTCAGCTTTAATTTGAGGGTATTTACATCCAAATCAGGTGAATGGTGTAGGAATTACAACAGTTTGCATATGTGCCTCCCACTTGTTAAGGGACCAAAAGTAATGGGACAGAATAATAATCATAAATCAAACTTTCACGTTTTAATACTTGGTTGCAAATCCTTTGCAGTCAATTACAGCCTGAAGTGTGGAACGCATAGACATCACCAGACGCCGGGTTTCATCCCTGGTGATGCTCTGCCAGGCCTCTACTGCAACTGTCTTCAGTTCCTGCTTGTTCTTGGGGCATTTTCCCTTCAGTTTTGTCTTCAGCAAGTGAAATGCTCAATCGGATTCAGGTCAGGTGATTGACTTGGCCATTGCAGAACATTCCACTTCTTTCCCTTAAAAAACTCCTTGGTTGCTTTTGCAGTCTGCTTTGGGTCATTGTCCATCTGCACTGTGAAGCGTCCAATGAGTTGTGAAGCATTTGGCTGAATATGAGCAGATAATATTCCCGAAACACTTCACAATTCATCCGGCTGCTTTTGTCAGCAGTCACATCATCAATAAATACAAGAGAAGCAGTTCCATTGGCAGCCATACATGCCCACGCCATGACACTACCACCACCATGATCACTGATGAGGTGGTATGCTTAGGATCATGAGCAGTTCCTTCTCCATACTCTTCTCTTCCCATCACTCTGGTACAAGTTGATGTCGGTCTCATCTGTCCATAGGATGTTGTTCCAGAACTGTGAAGGCTTTTTTACATGTCGTTTGGCAAACTCTAATCTGGCCTTCCTGTGTTTGAGGCTCACCAATGGTTTCCATCTTGTGGTGAACCCTCTGTATTCACTCTGGTGAAGTCTTCTCTTGATTGGTGACTTTGACACACATACACCTACCTCCTGGAGAGTGTTCTTGATCTGGCCAACTGTTGTGAAGGGTGTTTTCTTCACCAGGGAAAGAATTCTTCGGTCATCCACCACAGTTGTTTTCCGTGGTCTTCCGGGTCTTTTGGTGTTGCTGAGCTCACCGGTGCGTTCCTTCTTTTTAAGAATGTTCCAAACAGTTGTTTTGGCCACGCCTAATGTTTTTGCTATCTCTCTGATGGGTTTGTTTTGTTTTTTTTCAGCCTAATGATGGCTTCACTGATAGTGACAGCTCTTTGGATCTCATCTTGAGAGTTGACAGCAACAGATTCCAAATGCAAATAGCGCACTTGAAATGAACTCTGGACCTTTTATCTGCTCATTGTAATTGGGAAAATGAGGGAATAACACACACCTGGCCATGGAACAGCTGAGAAGCCAATTGTCCCATTACTTTTGGTCCCTTAACAAGTGGGAGGCACATATGCAAACTGTTGTAATTCCTACACCGTTCACCTGATTTGGATGTAAATACCCTCAAATTAAAGCTGATAGTCTGCAGTTAAAGTACATCATTTTTGTTTCATTTCAAATCAATTGTGGTGGTGTATAGAGCCAAAAATGTTAGAATTGTGTCGATGTCCCAATATTTATGGACCTGACTGTACATACACACACACACACATATATACATACACATATACACACACACAGTATACTAAACTATTGCCATCAGTATGAATGGATGCATAGCGTGACCTTCTGTATGGTGCTGGGGCCTCAGTACAAGTGTGTGTCAGCCAATGGGTGGATTGTCTGGAGGAGCTCATGTGTTATAATCCGGCATCCATCCAACATAAGCTCAGCTGTCCACCATACAGACAGGAAAGTGCGATAGCATTGTACTATGAACTCCGAACAGCTGCCAGAGCCCCCATCACGCCTACACAATCCATCATTACACATACCACCTCTCATTGTTTATAAAGGGTAATTCCACCCAAAACGGATTTCTTACTGAGAAGCAGCGGGTGTACAGACCCGGGAACTCAGCACAGGGATGGTGGGAACCCCTCATAATGGGCACAGCGGGTGTACAGACCCGGGAACTCAGCACAGGGATGGAGGGAACCCCTCATAATGGGCACAGCGGGTGTACAGACCCGGGAACTCAGCACAGGGATGGAGGGAACCCCTCATAATGGGCACAGCGGGTGTACAGACCCGGGAACTCAGCACAGGGATGGAGGGAACCCTTCATAATGGGCACAGCGGGTGTACAGACCCGGGAATTCAGCACAGGGATGGTGGGAACCCCTCATAATGGGCACAGCGGATGCACAGACCCGGGAACTCAGCACAGGGATGGTGGGAACCCCTCATAATGGGCACAGCGGTTGTACAGACCCAGGTTCTCACTAATAGAATTCCCTAGAAATAGAAGAGACTGTCAGGCTGTTTATTTCTCCAGCATCTACTGAACATGGCCCGATGGTGGACGGCACCACAGTCTGCTGATGTCGATATGGCGGGAGTCTCGGTCATTTCTCCAGTCACAGCTTAAAAGAAGAAGAATTCCAGTCGCTATTATATTTTATATGAAAAGTATTGCGGTTGCAACAATGTATCTATTTGTGTCCGAATAAAACCATCTGTATCCGAAATGGATACAAATGGATACATTGTTGCAACCGCAATACTTTTCATATAAAATATAATAGCGGAGCTCTCTGCAGGGACAGAAGTAATTATGGGGTTAAATGCCGGCTGTAGACGGGACGAAAATCAGCTGATTTTTTTACCGTTGGTGGTAACGTTGGCCGATCAAACAACCGATTTTTCATTTTTTTTTTTTAAAAGTTCACTTTTCGACCCTTCTATGGCCTGCTTATGTCAGTGTTCTTCCATCTCTCACATTCTCCGAGGTTTGCTCCCTGCTGGGTGCTACTACCTGCCGAACGTGACCGATCCCAGTGAATGGGGCCACCTGGCATTCATTGTGCATACAGCTGTAGTGTGCTGGTGTGGGGTTCAAGGGGTTACAACGCCCCCTCATCACCCATCACGTGCTCCCTGAAGAGCGATCTGAATGTGGAACAACTGTTATGAGGGAACAGGGAAGCAGTGTGGTTTCGATTTGTAGAAGCAAACCCAATTTTATCACTTTATTTTGGTACAACGTCTGAACAGGCGCTGGGCGCAGCACGCATGGCACCACTCACCATCAAATATTTAGCTCCGGCCAATCGAAATAAAAAAAAATTAACCAACGATGAACCCTCAACAGGCTTTATCCCAGAATCAGGGAATCCAGGAGATTCCAATCACCACATGCAAATCCTAAAGAGTCATTTTTGTGGCAGGCGGTGCCCCCGGAGACTCTGGGAAGGTCAGATATCCCCGATCAATCCATAATAAACATTTCTCCCCTGGCACATTATTATTTCAGGTATTATTATTATTATTATACAGGATTTATGGCGCCAACAGTTTGCTCAGCGCTTTACAATATATCGGGAGACAATACAGCAACAATACAGTTCAATACAAGAGGGATAGGCGGGCCCTGATCCTGGGAGCTTACAATCAGGTACTTGTATAGCGCCGTCAATTTACGCAGCATGTCACGTTTATATTGTACACTCACATCAGTCCCTAATGCTGGCCATACACCTATAGATTCTCGGATGAGAACATTCGTACGAAAAGTCGTATGAAAAGTAATTTAATCTGCAAACACGGAAAGGTTTCTTCACAGTAAGAGCTGTGAGAATGTGGAATAGACTCCCTCAAGAGTTGGTTGTGGCCAGCTCAGTGGATTGCTGTAGGAAAGTCCTGGATTCTTTCTTGGATACACAGAATATAACTGGATATAACATTTATAGGGAAAGTAGATCCAGGGAATATCAGATTGCCTCTCGGGGGATCAGGAAGGAGTTTTTTTCCCAGCAGGAGCAAATTGGATCGTGCTTTGCTGGGCTTTTTGCCTTCCTCTGGATCCACTGTGGGTGTAGGATTATAACTTTTTATTTTTTGTATGGTTGAACTGGATGGACTTTTGTCTCTTTTCAGCCAGACTAACTATGTAACTATGTATGAAAATTCTTTGACCATTCGATGAATGGCCGGATGTCGTTTGAAAATTGTCTTTTGCTGTTAAAATTCGACTTCAAAATTAAATGTAAATTCTGAAGATCAGCACATACACTGACCGAAGGTTTGTTTGATCAAGAAAAGTTTTCCTTCCTGCCCCTTCGAATTTTCCCATCACGGAGGTCGAAAACGAACATCGATTTCACCCCCATTAACAATTATAAAATCAAACGAATATTCTTGAAATTAATATTCCCATATGAAAATCTATGTGTGCATGACCAGCTTTACCCTCAAGGGGCGTACAATCACGGGTCCCCAACTCACATTCATACATACACATACTAGGGCAAATTTAGACGGGAGCCATTTAACCTACCAGTGTGTCTTTGGGGTGTGGCAGGAAACCGGAGTACACGGAGGAAACCCACACAGGCACAGGGAGAACATGCATGCTCTAGGCAGGTGGTGCCGTGGTTGGGATTTGAACCGACGACCAGAGTACTGCCAGGTGGAAGTGCTAACCACTTAGCCTCTGTGCTGCCCCCTATCTTCAACTGTTCTTGAGTTTCACCTCTTCATTGCCAGAATCAGGAAAGCCAGAGGAGTCCCATTCCCATCTGCAAACCCTAATATGTCACCTTTAACACCCCCCCCCCCTTTTGTTTTTTTTAAACAAATTCTTTATTTGATGGGGTTTTTTTCTACAAGAGACACAAAGTATCCAAAATGCAACAAATACAACTGATTGAGCTGTGTAGAATCACAAGCCAGATCAGATAGTGAGAAATACAAAGGATCCTAAACCACAACAGGCAATGCTTTGTTGGCATCACTCCATTTTTATGTTGTGTTTTATGATACTCTGGTTTTTTTGTTACTGTCTTTGTTGGCAATACTCCATTTCTATGGAGACGAGCGGACGCAGACCTTGGACCCCAGAACAGCGTATCCTAAGACACACTGGGAACTTCAGACTTCACTTTTGTAATCAGAGGAAGGAAAAGTTCAAACCAACTCCACAGGTCCGGAGAGGCGGCATCCACGCGGCAAGGCTTCCCATAATGGACTGACGCAGCATCTCCAACAATGAAATATTCGTCCCAGGATCGATCCTTGAACAGATTCTAAATCTGCTCTGCCAAAATAGGGTGAGCTGGGAAACTCCAATTTGCAGGTGCAAATCCTAATACGTCCCTTGTTATGGAGCCGAGAGGGGATATCAAATTCAGAGCGGCAGATGGTGTTGCGAAGGTCGGTCAAGAGGATCCTGAACTTGAACCGGCACGCCGTTGCTCACAATGAAATATTCAACACCAGAGATCGATCCTTAAAGAGGAGCTCCACCCAAACGGGGAAGCTCCGCTTTAAGGCTTTGTCCTCCGCCAGTGGCGTTCCGAGGCAGGTGCGGGGGGTGCGCACTGCACCGGGTGACACCTACCACACAGGGTGACACCGGACCCACTCCACCAAAAGGTAAGTTGTAAAGCAAGCCGACGATCTGGGGATTGGGGAGCATAATGGATCGGACTCCGATCCATTATGCTCAATCCGCAGATCCAAACCATCCTGCGGGGATCGTCAGCATGCAACCTATACGGGGGTGACACCGGACCCGCTCCACAAAAAGGTAAGTTGTAAAGAAAGCCGACAATCCCCGCAGGATGGATCAGATCTGTGGATCGGGGAGCATAATGGATTGGAGTCCGATCCATTATGCTCAATCCACAGATCCGATCTATTCTGCGGGGATCGTAGGAGGGGGTGTTATCCCATCAGGTGACACCAACCCTAGGGATGCATCTGTCCTCCACTCCCCATTAAGGATTGGCACCTTTGGGGAGCGTGGGGGATTTAACAGGTACCCGCTGCAATCACCTAGGCGATCGGAAACAGAAATTGTCCTCCCCATAGTCCTCTGGGACACGTGACAGGTCCCAGAAGACTACGGGGCCATTCACAAAGTGCAGCACTCTTCGCGCATGCGCAGTGGGCACCCGGCTGTGAAGCCGCAAGCTGTGCCCACACTGAAGATGACGGCGCCGAGGAGACAGGACGGTCGGTCAACCCGGCTGGTGTGAGGACACAGCGGGATCGAGGGACAGGGGAGTGACCGTTTTTTAAAAGTCAGCAGCTACAGTTTTTGTAGTTGCTGACTTTTATATTTTTTTTTAATTGCGGCTGGACCTCCGCTTTAAGCCTTGGTTCACACTGGTGCGACCTCAGGTGCAACATGCGATTTACAAATCGCTCCTGAATTCGCCCCGAATGTACTTCTATGGAATGGTATTAATCAGTTAGATTTCAAAAATAGTTCCTGTACTACTTTTTTCCAATTTCTTTGCAACTTGCATTGACTTCTGTTGCAAGCCACAGTGAAATCGGAAGCAAAAAAAAAAAAAAAAAAAAAAAAAAAAAAAAAAAAAAAAAAAAAAAAAAAAAAAAATCGCACTGATCTGCGGCTTTGAAACTGAACATTCAAGTGAAGTAGCGTGATTTTGAAGTTGTGTTCAGTGTGAACCAAGGCTTAACAGATTCTAAGCCCTGCTGTTCCAGAGTCAGGCAAACCAGGAGATTCCAAGTCACACATGGGAATCCTAATATGTCCGTTTTGATCAAGCCAAGAGCGTGCATCAAGAGCCCCCCCCCCCTTCCCGTGCAGATCAGGTTGGTCAAGTGGACGTTGAGCTCCGGCATTGCTCGGAATAAAATACTGATCCCCTGTGGATGGACTCCGCATTCACTATATCCGCTCTCCCCGGACCCCGCATTCACTATATCCGCTCTCCCCGGACCCCGCATTCACTAAATCCGCTCTCCCCGGCCCCCGCATTCACTAAATCCGCTCTCCCCGGCCCCCGCATTCACAATATCTGCTCTCCCTGGCCCCCGCATTCACTATATCCGCTCTCCCCGGCCCCGCATTCACTATATCCGCTCTCCCCGGCCCCCGCATTCACTATATCCGCTCTCCCCGGCCCCCGCATTCACTAAATCCGCTCTCCCCGGCCCCCGCATTCACTAAATCCGCTCTCCCCGGACCCCGCATTCACTATATCCGCTCTCCCCGGCCCCGCATTCACTAAATCCGCTCTCCCCGGACCCCGCATTCACTAAATCCGCTCTCCCCGGACCCCGCATTCACTAAATCCGCTCTCCCCGGACCCCGCATTCACTAAATCCGCTCTCCCCGGACCCCGCATTCACTATATCTGTTCTCCCCGGACCCTGCACTCACTATATCCGCTCTCCCCGGACCCCGCATTCACTATATCGGCTCTCCCGGGACCCTGCATTCACTATATCTGCTCTCCCGGGACCCTGCACTCACTATATCTGCTCTCCCGGGACCCTGCATTCACTATATCTGCTCTCCCGGGACCCTGCACTCACTATATCCGCTCTCCCCGGACCCCGCATTCACTATATCTGCCCTCCCGGGACCCTGCGCTCACTATATCCGCTCTCCCCGGACCCCGCATTCACTATATCCGCTCTTTTATAGTGAATACTTGTGAGCTATTATGAATTGAGGTATATGATAAATAATTAAATCTAAAAGTGTATGGGGTGCGCTGGCACTTACACTGACTCACTTAACTAGTGTGTATAGATGATAGAAAAACGAATGCGCCGCGCTCCTATATATTAGTATATACAGCTTATACTACTAAAGTGTATCAATATAGTGAATAGTGACTATACCACTAATTACATATATTACATATAAATCACATGCACAGTGAATACTCCTAAAGTGATAGTGCCTTAGTGGGTGCTATGGTGTAAACCCATATTGCACCTCTATATAACTGTGTACATACTATATGATTAATGCAAACACATATGTGCACGTGCTGGTAATACACAAATAATGAATAAAGTCTTTGAAATAAATGTGCAAGTGAATATTCTGTTCCTTTTCTCCAAGTGCTAGATGGTCTCCTTATATGCTCACCTCTATATTTGCCTGAACAAATCCAGGCAAATACGCTTTTTATCCTTCCAGGATAGATGAAATGGGATGATGCCTTTACTCCAGCCGTCCTATACGGTGGACATACCTATGGATGGATCCTCCTGTTCTTTCCTTTATCTCCCTGTGTATCAATGAGTACACTGAATAGCTCTCTTGGGATCTCCCAGTTCCCCTCCTGGGGTTGTTTCCTCGTTCACTCCTCCTTATAGCAGCTCATGGGATGTTTGGTCAAAGAAGAAAAAGCAGACCATAGTGTCTTATCCTTGTACAAAAAATGGATTTATTTCTGCCACTAACAGGTATAACTTGGTGGCATACAGCTCATATGTGATCCAGACAGGTATAGATGGCAGTCAGCAGGTGAAAAAGCCGGTAGCAAGAACCTCTCTGTAGCTGCCCCTGCAGTGCTATCTGCCTGTGCTTGTATTCGGATCTACTCGCTTCTCCAGTGCAATGTCGTGACGTCAGAGCCCCTCCCCTACGCGTTGCGTCACAGGGTCACGTGACTTCATCAGGGGGAATATGAATATGATCCAATCATATTCCCCCTGATGAAGTCACGTGACCCTGTGACGCAACGCGTAGGGGAGGGGCTCTGACGTCACGACATTGCACTGGAGAAGCGAGTAGATCCGAATACAAGCACAGGCAGATAGCACTGCAGGGGCAGCTACAGAGAGGTTCTTGCTACCGGCTTTTTCACCTGCTGACTGCCATCTATACCTGTCTGGATCACATATGAGCTGTATGCCACCAAGTTATACCTGTTAGTGGCAGAAATAAATCCATTTTTTGTACAAGGATAAGACACTATGGTCTGCTTTTTCTTCTTTGACCAAACATCCCATGAGCTGCTATAAGGAGGAGTGAACGAGGAAACAACCCCAGGAGGGGAACTGGGAGATCCCAAGAGAGCTATTCAGTGTACTCATTGATACACAGGGAGATAAAGGAAAGAACAGGAGGATCCATCCATAGGTATGTCCACCGTATAGGACGGCTGGAGTAAAGGCATCATCCCATTTCATCTATCCTGGAAGGATAAAAAGCGTATTTGCCTGGATTTGTTCAGGCAAATATAGAGGTGAGCATATAAGGAGACCATCTAGCACTTGGAGAAAAGGAACAGAATATTCACTTGCACATTTATTTCAAAGACTTTATTCATTATTTGTGTATTACCAGCACGTGCACATATGTGTTTGCATTAATCATATAGTATGTACACAGTTATATAGAGGTGCAATATGGGTTTACACCATAGCACCCACTAAGGCACTATCACTTTAGGAGTATTCACTGTGCATGTGATTTATATGTAATATATGTAATTAGTGGTATAGTCACTATTCACTATATTGATACACTTTAGTAGTATAAGCTGTATATACTAATATATAGGAGCGCGGCGCACACTATATCCGCTCTCCCCGGACCCCGCATTCACTATATCCGGTCTCCCACAGTACACACAACATGGAAGTGCAATTATTTTAGTAAATATAAACTGCTAAATACCTTTTCTCATCAGCAGTATATAGCAGTCTTGTGACTTCTATCAGTGTCCAGGAAAGCACTGGTTTTCATTTTGTTCTAGTTAGGAGGATGCAGGACCCCTGTCTGGACAGTGCTGATTGGCCCTGTGCTGATCACATGCACCCTCCCAAGGAAAAAAACTCTCTAGCAATACACACCAAACTGAGCATGTGCAGTGACCCCACAAGATATGACTTATCAGGAGATAAGAGGGGGACACTGGAAGAAGGGAGGATCAGAGAAGACAGGATCAAACAGCCTTTTTACACAGTGCAGAGGATTAACCCCTTATGTTCTACAGTGAGTATAACAAGCGCGCTTTACTGCATCTACAGACTGATTGTACTGTTGGGGGTTCAGTAACACGTTAAAATCTAGACACACAGAACTCTGGGAAGATCGGACAGGGGGGCGTTGAGTCCTGGCATTACTCGCAATAAAAACAAAAATCACCCCCACTGGATGGACCCTTTAACAGATTTTAGCCCCCGCTGTGCAAGAGTCAGGCAAGGTGGGAGACCCCAATTCACAGGTGCAAACCCTTTTCATAAAGCAGTGAATGTGACTTTCACCAAACATTCTCGGTTAGAGAATCCACCATCTGTCATTGAAAACTCCTGGACCTGGAAGATTCACCTGCAGGGAATGTTTGCAGGAACATATTACAAGTATATCATTTGTTATTCCCTGACACAAGAACAGATCTCATCCAGGACCAGCAGCAGCCCTGGAGAGCATTGCTTGTCCCTGATCAGTCCTCACCAAGCAGCACTGCTGATCTCACAGGCCAAGCTGGCCACCATCCAGGAGCCCTGCACCCCACCATCACACACTGACAGCAGTACATACTGACACACTTACCTTCAGCCTGAAGATCTCGACAAGTTTGCTGTGACAGGAGAGCCGAGCATCATACACAGGCGAGGGGAGGGAGGGGGAGGGTTAGGAAGGGGGAGGGGAAACGTAAGCCAACATTTGCACTGAGCTGCCACTGTAACCCTTCATTCTGTACATTGTAACATCATCAGTTGTTGTTCTCTATATTCCTGGTGTGCAGAAATCACACAATCTGCCTGTCACAGGATTACGGATTTGCAGATATTCACCCTGCGAAGCTGCGTGTACATGTGTTCCGTGTGAATCAACCAACATTCACCCTTTTGTTTCAGGGATTTTTTGCACAATGTGTTAAATAGTGGCTGTGTGGGGTCAATCCAAATGTTCGCAGGGTATCTCCTCTTCTGAATGAATGTCTCTAGGATATCTCCTCTTCTGAATGAATGTCTCTAGGATATCTCCTCTTCTGAATGAATGTCTCTAGGATATCTCCTCTTCTGATCGAATGTTCTTTGGATATCTCCTCTTCTGATGGAATGTCTCTAGGATATCTCCTCTTCTGGATGAATGTCTCTAGGGTATCTCCTCTTCTGAATGAATGTCTCTAGGATATCTCCTCTTCTGAATGAATGTCTCTAGGGTATCTCCTCTTGTGAATGAATGTCTCTAGGATATCTCCTCTTCTGAATGAATGTCTCTAGGATATCTCCTCTTCTGAATGAATGTCTCTAAGTTATCTCCTCTTCTGAATGAATGTCTCTAGGATATCTCCTCTTCTGAATTAATGTCTCTCGGATATCTCCTCTTCTGAATGAATGTCTCTAGGTTATCTCCTCTTCTGAATGAATGTCTCTAGGATATGTCCTCTTCTGAATGAATGTCTCTAGGATATCTCCTCTTCTGGATGAATGTCTCTGGGATATCTCCTCTTCTGAATGAATGTCTCTAGGGTAGCTCCTCTTCTGAATGAATGTCTCTAGGGTAGCTCCTCTTCTGAATGAATGTCTCTAGGGTATCTCCTCTTCTGAATGAATGTCTCTAGGATATCTCCTCTTCTGAATGAATGTCTCTAGGATATCTCCTCTTCTGGATGAATGTCTCTGGGATATCTCCTCTTCTGAATGAATGTCTCTAGGATATCTCCTCTTCTGAATGAATGTCTCTAGGATATCTCCTCTTCTGGATGAATGTCTCTAGGGTAGCTCCTCTTCTGAATGAATGTCTCTAGCGTATCTCCTGTTCTGAATGAATGTCTCTAGGGTAGCCCCTCTTCTGAATGAATGTCTCTAGGATATCTCCTCTTCTGGATGAATGTCTCTAGGGTATCTCCTCTTCTGAATGAATGTCCTTAGGTTATCTCCTCTTCTGATCGAATGTCTCTAGGATATCTCCTCTTCTGATCGAATGTTCTTTGGATATCTCCTCTTCTGATCGAATGTCTCTAGGATATCTCCTCTTCTGATCGAATGTTCTTTGGATATCTCCTCTTCTGATCGAATGTCTCTAGGATATCTCCTCTTCTGATCGAATGTCTCTAGGATATCTCCTCTTCTGTATGAATGTCATTTGGGTATCTTCTCTTCTGATCGAATGTCTCTAGGATATCTCCTCTTCTGATCGAATGTTCTTTGGATATCTCCTCTTCTGAATGAATGTCTCTAGGATATGTCCTCTTCTGAATGAATGTCTCTAGGATATCTCCTCTTCTGAATGAATGTCTCTCGGATATCTCCTCTTCTGAATGAATGTCTCTAGGTTATCTCCTCTTCTGAATGAATGTCTCTAGGATATGTCCTCTTCTGAATGAATGTCTCTAGGATATCTCCTCTTCTGGATGAATGTCTCTGGGATATCTCCTCTTCTGAATGAATGTCTCTAGGGTAGCTCCTCTTCTGAATGAATGTCTCTAGGGTAGCTCCTCTTCTGAATGAATGTCTCTAGGGTATCTCCTCTTCTGAATGAATGTCTCTAGGATATCTCCTCTTCTGAATGAATGTCTCTAGGATATCTCCTCTTCTGGATGAATGTCTCTGGGATATCTCCTCTTCTGAATGAATGTCTCTAGGATATCTCCTCTTCTGAATGAATGTCTCTAGGATATCTCCTCTTCTGGATGAATGTCTCTAGGGTAGCTCCTCTTCTGAATGAATGTCTCTAGCGTATCTCCTGTTCTGAATGAATGTCTCTAGGGTAGCCCCTCTTCTGAATGAATGTCTCTAGGATATCTCCTCTTCTGGATGAATGTCTCTAGGGTATCTCCTCTTCTGAATGAATGTCCTTAGGTTATCTCCTCTTCTGATCGAATGTCTCTAGGATATCTCCTCTTCTGATCGAATGTTCTTTGGATATCTCCTCTTCTGATCGAATGTCTCTAGGATATCTCCTCTTCTGATCGAATGTTCTTTGGATATCTCCTCTTCTGATCGAATGTCTCTAGGATATCTCCTCTTCTGATCGAATGTCTCTAGGATATCTCCTCTTCTGTATGAATGTCATTTGGGTATCTTCTCTTCTGATCGAATGTCTCTAGGATATCTCCTCTTCTGATCGAATGTTCTTTGGATATCTCCTCTTCTGAATGAATGTCTCTAGGATATGTCCTCTTCTGAATGAATGTCTCTAGGATATCTCCTCTTCTGAATGAATGTCTCTAGGATGTGTCCTCTTCTGAATGAATGTCTCTGGGATATCTCCTCTTCTGGATGAATGTCTCTGGGATATCTCCTCTTCTGAATGAATGTCTCTAGGGTAGCTCCTCTTCTGAATGAATGTCTCTAGGGTAGCTCCTCTTCTGAATGAATGTCTCTAGGGTATCTCCTCTTCTGAATGAATGTCTCTAGGATATCTCCTCTTCTGGATGAATGTCTCTGGGATATCTCCTCTTCTGAATGAATGTCTCTAGGATATCTCCTCTTCTGAATGAATGTCTCTAGCATATCTCCTGTTCTGAATGAATGTCTCTAGGGTAGCCCCTCTTCTGAATGAATGTCTCTAGGATATCTTCTCTTCTGAATGAATGTCTCTAGCGTATCTCCTGTTCTGAATGGATGTCTCTAGGGTAGCCCCTCTTCTGAATGAATGTCTCTAGGATATCTCCTCTTCTGGATGAATGTCTCTAGGGTATCTCCTCTTCTGAATGAATGTCCTTAGGTTATCTCCTCTTCTGATCGAATGTCTCTAGGATATCTCCTCTTCTGATCGAATGTTCTTTGGATATCTCCTCTTCTGATCGAATGTCTCTAGGATATCTCCTCTTCTGATCGAATGTTCTTTGGATATCTCCTCTTCTGATCGAATGTCTCTAGGATATCTCCTCTTCTGATCGAATGTTCTTTGGATATCTCCTCTTCTGATCGAATGTCTCTAGGATATCTCCTCTTCTGTATGAATGTCATTTGGGTATCTTCTCTTCTGATCGAATGTCTCTAGGATATCTCCTCTTCTGATCGAATGTTCTTTGGATATCTCCTCTTCTGAATGAATGTCTCTAGGATATGTCCTCTTCTGAATGAATGTCTCTAGGATATCTCCTCTTCTGAATGAATGTCTCTAGGATATCTCCTCTTCTGAATGAATGTCTCTAGGATATGTCCTCTTCTGAATGAATGTCTCTAGGATATCTCCTCTTCTGAATGAATGTCTCTAGGGTAGCTCCTCTTCTGAATGAATGTCTCTAGGGTAGCTCCTCTTCTGAATGAATGTCTCTAGGGTATCTCCTCTTCTGAATGAATGTCTCTAGGATATCTCCTCTTCTGGATGAATGTCTCTGGGATATCTCCTCTTCTGAATGAATGTCTCTAGGATATCTCCTCTTCTGAATGAATGTCTCTAGGATATCTCCTCTTCTGGATGAATGTCTCTAGGGTAGCTCCTCTTCTGAATGAATGTCTCTAGCGTATCTCCTGTTCTGAATGAATGTCTCTAGGGTATCTCCTCTTCTGAATGAATGTCCTTAGGTTATCTCCTCTTCTGATCGAATGTCTCTAGGATATCTCCTCTTCTGATCGAATGTTCTTTGGATATCTCCTCTTCTGATCGAATGTCTCTAGGATATCTCCTCTTCTGATCGAATGTTCTTTGGATATCTCCTCTTCTGATCGAATGTCTCTAGGATATCTCCTCTTCTGTATCAATGTCATTTGGGTATCTTCTCTTCTGATCGAATGTCTCTCGGATATCTCCTCTTCTGAATGAATGTCTCTAGGTTATCTCCTCTTCTGAATGAATGTCTCTAGGATATGTCCTCTTCTGAATGAATGTCTCTAGGATATCTCCTCTTCTGGATGAATGTCTCTGGGATATCTCCTCTTCTGAATGAACGTCTCTAGGGTAGCTCCTCTTCTGAATGAATGTCTCTAGGGTAGCTCCTCTTCTGAATGAACGTCTCTAGGGTAGCTCCTCTTCTGAATGAATGTCTCTAGGGTATCTCCTCTTCTGAATGAATGTCTCTAGGATATCTCCTCTTCTGGATGAATGTCTCTGGGATATCTCCTCTTCTGAATGAATGTCTCTAGGATATCTCCTCTTCTGAATGAATGTCTCTAGGATATCTCCTCTTCTGAATGAATGTCTCTAGAATATCTCCTCTTCTGGATGAATGTCTCTAGGATATCTCCTCTTCTGAATGAATGTCCTTAGGTTATCTCCTCTTCTGATCGAATGTCTCTAGGATATCTCCTCTTCTGATCGAATGTTCTTTGGATATCTCCTCTTCTGATCGAATGTCTCTAGGATATCTCCTCTTCTGATCGAATGTTCTTTGGATATCTCCTCTTCTGATCGAATGTCTCTAGGATATCTCCTCTTCTGATCGAATGTTCTTTGGATATCTCCTCTTCTGATCGAATGTCTCTAGGATATCTCCTCTTCTGATCGAATGTTCTTTGGATATCTCCTCTTCTGAATGAATGTCTCTAGGGTATCTCCTCTTCTGGCCACATGTTCATATGGTATCTCATCTTCTGAATGAATGTCTCTAGGATATCTCCTCTTCTGAATGAATGTCTCTAGGGTATCTCCTCTTCTGAATGAATGTCTCTAGGATATCTCTTCTTCTTCTGAATGTCTCTAGGTTTTCTCCTCTTCTGAATGAATGTCTCTAGGTTATCTCCTCTTCTGAATGAATGTCTCTCGGATATCTCCTCTTCTGAATGAATGTCTCTGGGATATCTCCTCTTCTGAATGAATGTCTCTAGGATATGTCCTCTTCTGAATGAATGTCTCTAGGGTATCTCCTCTTCTGAATGAATGTCTCTAGGGTAGCTCCTCTTCTGAATGAATGTCTCTAGGATATCTCCTCTTCTGGATGAATGTCTCTGGGATATCTCCTCTTCTGAATGAATGTCTCTAGGATATCTCCTCTTCTGAATGAATGTCTCTAGGATATCTCCTCTTCTGGATGAATGTCTCTAGGGTAGCCCCTCTTCTGAATGAATGTCTCTAGGATATCTCCTCTTCTGGATGAATGTCTCTAGGGTATCTCCTCTTCTGAATGAATGTCCTTAGGTTATCTCCTCTTCTGATCGAATGTCTCTAGGATATCTCCTCTTCTGATCGAATGTTCTTTGGATATCTCCTCTTCTGATCGAATGTCTATAGGATATCTCCTCTTCTGATCAAATGTTCTTTGGATATCTCCTCTTCTGATCGAATGTCTCTAGGATATCTCCTCTTCTGTATGAATGTCATTTGGGTATCTTCTCTTCTGATCGAATGTCTCTAGGATATCTCCTCTTCTGATCGAATGTTCTTTGGATATCTCCTCTTCTGAATGAATGTCTCTAGGATATGTCCTCTTCTGAATGAATGTCTCTAGGATATCTCCTCTTCTGGATGAATGTCTCTGGGATATCTCCTCTTCTGAATGAATGTCTCTAGGGTAGCTCCTCTTCTGAATGAATGTCTCTAGGGTATCTCCTCTTCTGAATGAATGTCTCTAGGATATCTCCTCTTCTGGATGAATGTCTCTGGGATATCTCCTCTTCTGTATGAATGTAATTTGGGTATCTTCTCTTCTGATCGAATGTCTCTAGGATATCTCCTCTTCTGATCAAATGTTCTTTGGATATCTCCTCTTCTGATCGAATGTCTCTAGGATATCTCCTCTTCTGAATGAATGTAATTTGGGTATCTTCTCTTCTGATCGAATGTCTCTAGGATATCTCCTCTTCTGATCGAATGTTCTTTGGGTATCTCCTCTTCTGATGGAATGTCCTCAGGTTATGTCCTCTTCTGATCGAATGTTTTTTTGGATATCTCCTCTTCTGATCGAATGTCTCTAGGATATCTCCTCTTCTGATCGAATGTTCTTTGGATATCTCCTCTTCTGATCGAATGTCTCTAGGATATCTCCTCTTCTGATCGAATGTTCTTTGGATATCTCCTCTTCTGGTCAAATGTTCTTTTAGGGTATCTCCTCCTCTAAACAAATGTCCTTCGGGTATCTCCTCTTCTGATTGAACGTTCGTAGGGTATTTTCTTGTCTGAATGTTCCTTGAGGAAATTTGTTGTGGGATCAAGTATTTTTAGTATATTCTCTCTTCCGATTGGTTGTCTTTATCGTACTTTCTCTTCTAATCGAATGTTCTCAGGGTATTTTCCTTTTGGATTGAATGTTTTTTGGGTAATTTCTCTTCTGATCGAATGTTCTCAGACTATATTGCATCCAATACGGCTTTCTTTATTGGAGAAATCTGCAGAATAACATGTTTAATAGTCAGCTCCTTCACACATTCTAACTCCATCAGATGCCAGAAAACCAGTTTAGTCCGAACGTTCTTGTAGTGATCTGGCAGTACTGCACTGGAATCCCAAACACTGTTATGAGCCCTGCCTGGTTCTCCCCCATGGACTACAGAACACCTCCCCCTCTATTATCAGGATGAGAAAAGGTGGTGGTTCTGGTGTCGGTGGTGGGAAGGGGGGTTGTTCTGCAGTCCTATGTACAAGGAGTGACACCGCACCCGAAAAACCACAAAAAACATTTATTCATCTCCAATCGGTGCAAACACCAAGGGGACAATACCGTATTATGGCCACTAGATGGAGCGGAGGAGCATACTAACTTCTTATGAGTCAGCTCCATCTAGTGGCCTTAATGCGGTATTTTCCCTATTTACACATTCGATCTGCAGAAACTATAGCCTGAGAACATTCGATGTTCTCCCATTCTCACTTGTACAGCAGCACTCAAACTGAGAGAAGGAGGTGAAGCACTATGGACCAATCAAGTGTGTTGCTTTATCATGTTCTAAATTCACTGGCAGGAGGAGAGGACAGAGTGGCAGGGGGGTGATCTGCTGCTTTTTAACGGTGCAATCACAGAATAGGGGTGGGGATGTGACCAAGGTTTAATGCAGGGAAAGAGTGACGGGGGTGAGCTTCTGCTCCTTAACAGTCCAATCACAGGAAAGGGGTGGGGATGTGACAAAGGTTTAATGCAGGGAAAGAGTGACGGGGGTGAGCTTCTGCTCCTTAACAGTCCAATCACAGGAAAGGGGTGGGTATATGCTCAAGGATTAATGCAGGGAAAGAATGACAGGGGGGTGAGCTGCTGCTCCTTAACGGTCCAATCATAGAAAAGGGGTGGGGATGTGCTCAAGGTTTAATGCAGGGAAAGAGTGATGGGGGTGAGCTGCTGCTCCTTAACAGTCCAATCATAGAAAAGGGGTGGGGATGTGACCAAGGTTTAATGCAGGGAAAGAGTGACAGGGGAGTGAGCTGCTGCTGCTCCTTAACGGTCCAATCACAGAAAAGGGGTGGGGATGTGACCAAGGTTTAATGCAGGGAAAGGTCAGGTCAACAGCCCAGTTGTACTGCCTTGTCAGGGCTGTGTAAATCCCAGATCTGGATGGACAGGAATACAAATCTTTTGGCAGACACAGCGACTCCCTGATATGTCCTTCATCTATTTATTTAGCCGTCTGACTAGAATTTGGCTTTTATTATGAACAGATTGGTCAGTGGAACAAATTGATACGTCAAAAAAATGTTAATTGCTTTGCTCATTACCTTCAATTATATTCTAGATATCCTTGACACACCAGCAGAAATTCCTGATGATGCAGCAGACATGCGACTAAACGAGGGCGTAGTGAGCGATACAAAACATCGTATACATAGTAACCCTGCTATGACAAATCTCCCACACCTGCTCTCTGTTATGACAAATCTCCCACACCTGCTCTCTGTTATAACAAATCTCCCACACTGAGGGAAGGCGGGGAGATAGAGATTTGGCGGCATGCAAGGTTTAGGCAGGAGGACCAGAAACCCAGATTGCTGCAGGCTCAGAAAATGGAGTCTCGTGTGTCTGGACACAAGGGGTTTGCACAGGAGTCGGGGGTCTTCAAAGCTCCAAGGGAAACATTCTCCTCACTTTTACTGGAATTCTCTTCAGTGGAAAGAAATAAGAACCAAAAGCAAAAGTAATTTAAAGTGATGTGACGCGTGTTTACTAAGTTCACACGTTGGGTTATTATTGTCATGTGGACCTGAAAAGAATTGTTAGGTGAATTGCTCACGATTTATACGGCTTCCAGTTTCATATTTTTATGACTATTTTATAAGCAGTCTCCCTCTAGTGGCTGCTACTGGAAAAGAGGGATAGATGGACAGGATAGGAGAGGAAGAGAGAGAAAGAGGGAGAAGAGAGAGAGAGGGAGGAGAGAGAGAGGGAGAAGAAAGAGGGAGAAGAGAGAGAGAGGGAGACGAGAGAGGGAGGGAGAATAGAGAGAGAAAGGAAGAGGGAGAAAAGAGAGAGAAAGAAAGAGGGAGAAGAGGGAGAAAAGAGAGAGAAAGAAAGAGGGAGAAGAGGGAGAAAAGAGAGAGAAGAGGGAGAAAGAAGGAGAAGGGGGGAGAGAGGGAGGGGGGAGGGAAAGAGGGAGAAGAGAGGGAGGGAGGAGAGAGAGAGAGAAAGAGGGAGAAGAGAGAGGGAGAAGAGAGGAAAAGAGAGAAAAGGAGGGAGATGAGTGGAGAAAGAAAAACAGAGAGGAGTGAAGTGAGTGGGACTGAGAGAAAGGTAGAGGAGTGGAGATAGAGAGGGAAAGAAAGAGAAAAATAGGAAGAAAGAAAGCAGTGGAGAGAGAAAGCGAAAAAAGCAGAGAGAAAGAATTAGCAGGAAAGAAAGAAAGAAAGAAAGAAAGAGAGGAGTGGGGAGAGAGAGTGAGAGGAAGAGGGGGAGAAGAGAGAGAGGGAGAAGAGAGAGAGGAAGAGAAAGAGGGGGAGAAGAGAGGGAGAAAGAGGGAGAAGAGAGAGAGAAAGAGGGAGAAGAGAGAATAGGGGGAAAGGAGAAGGAGGGAGAGAGGGGGGGAAGAGGGAGAGAGAGGGGGAGAAGAGAGGGAGGGAGAAGAGAGAGAGAGAGAGGGAGGGGGAGGAGAGAGAGAATGAGGGAGAAGAGAGAGGGAGAGAAAGAGGGAGAAGAGAGGAAAAGAGAGAAAGAGGGAGAAGAGAGAGGGAGAGAGAAAAAAGAGAAAGAAAAGGAGGGAGATGAGTGGAGAAAGAAAAACAGAGAGGAGTGAAGTGAGTGGGACTGAGAGAAAGATAGAGGAGTGGAGATAGAGAGGGAAAGAAAGAGAAAAATAGGAAGAAAGAAAGCAGTGGAGAGAGAAAGCGAAAAAAGCAGAGAGAAAGAAAGAATTAGCAGTGAAGAAAGAAAGAGAGAAAGAAAGAAAGAGAAAGAGAGAGGAGTGGGGAGAGAGAGTGAGAGGAAGAGGGAGAGAAAGAAAAAGGGAAAGGAGTGGAGGGAAAGTGAGAAACAAAAAACGGAAAGAATGTGGAGAGAGAGAGGAAGAAATACAAAAATGAGAGGAGAAGAAAGAGAGCAATAAATAAAATGAAAGAAAGAAGAGGAAGTGGGAAAGAATGAAAGAAAGAGGGAAAGGAGTGGAGAGAGAGGAAGAGAGATAGGTGCCTTCTGGTACCCTTCCACTCATACATGCATTCTAGCTCATCTGACGTTTTCCCTGCAATAAAAAAGGGGTGCTGCCTCAGAAATGGGTCTTGAAATAATAAAGGGGGGGGGGGGTAGGCAGGGGCTTTTTTGACATTTCTCCTGAAATAATAAAGGGGGGGTCCTTTGCCCTGGAACAATAACAGGACAGAAAAATGGGGAAGTTCCTTTGAAATATCTCTAGGAATAATAAAGGGGGGCTTATTTGAAGTTTTCCCTTCACTTGGTGTCCTATAGCCAAACAGGGAGTGAGAGGTCATACCTGCAAAGGAAGGGAATTCCTTGGGGACCAGAACTAGTGTCCCCATTGGAAGATTTCCCCTCTGTTAATTTTCTGGGGACAACCCAACATTTGGGATTTTCTTTTACTTTTACTTTCAATGATAATGGTAAACAGGACAAATAGCGAGGGGGGGGAATCTCCCTAATGGGGGCACAGTCTGCAGTAAGAACTGACAGGGGGTCCAATCCACTTCCATTCCATCCAAAACTAAAAAAAATAAGTTTTGCCTTTAGATATACTTTAATGTCTGTGAAGAAAGCAGCAAGGCATGAAAGCCACCCATCCATGGAGTCTGTCATAGTAACTGGTATCCCCCAACCAGACAGGCTGTTAATGATTGTCCATATTACCACGTTTCCTAGAAATGGAGAGAAAAGCAGTGTATGGCTTGTAAAGCAGAACGACACTATCTGAGCATCACAAATCAAAAGCATTATGCATTTTTTATTACTCAGAGCAAACTCCCCCATCCATCCATGTCTGAATGCTTTATTTTGCTGAGAAATCCCTTAGAACCCCCCCCCCCCCCCTAGCATTTCTGGCCGTGGCCATCTTGAGTAAGGGCAGATGATTCTTGTAGCATTTACTTCCTGGAATCCATCTGCCCTTAGCTCAGGCATGCAGACAGGAGGGTATGCTTAGCTGAGAAAACCCCTCCTGAAGACTCCTGGGATGTATGACATCATTTGCCTAGGCATGGAAACCAGGAAGTAACTGAAGAAATGTAAAAAAAAAAGGTTTAAAACAAGTAACTATGATTTACTTTCCTATCTATTTACTAATGCTAGTGGTATAAAAAATAGTCCGTGGTGATTGAGAGAGCGAAGATCCATTTATGCACTTAAGTCCTCCTGCACACGGGATGTTTTTACAGCGGCTGTTTTTTTTTTTTAACTTTTTTTTCTACAGCCAGTAACCCCCCCCCCGGCATGTTATCCTATGTGTCCATCCCCGGCATGTTATCCTACGTGTCCATCCCCGGCATGTTATCCTACGTGTCCATCCCCGGCGTGTTATCCTACGTGTCCATCCCCGGCATGTTATCCTACGTGTCCATCCCCGGCGTGTTATCCTACGTGTCCATCCCCGGCATGTTATCCTGTGTGTCCATCCCCGGCATGTTCTCCTATGTGTCCATCCCCGGCATGTTATCCTATGTGTCCATCCCCGGCGTGTTCTCCTATGTGTCCATCCCCGGCATGTTATCCTATGTGTCCATCCCCGGCATGTTCTCCTATGTGTCCATCCCCGGCGTATTCTCCTGTGTGTCCATCCCCGGCGTATTCTCCTGTGTGTCCATCCCCGGCATGTTCTCCTATGTGTCCATCCCCGGCATGTTATCCTATGTGTCCATCCCCGGCGTGTTCTCCTATGTGTCCATCCCCGGCATGTTATCCTATGTGTCCATCCCCGGCATGTTCTCCTATGTGTCCATCCCCGGCGTATTCTCCTGTGTGTCCATCCCCGGCGTGTTATCCTACGTGTCCATCCCCGGCGTGTTATCCTACGTGTCCATCCCCGGCGTGTTATCCTACGTGTCCATCCCCGGCATGTTATCCTACGTGTCCATCCCCGGCATGTTATCCTATGTGTCCATCCCCGGCATGTTATCCTACGTGTCCATCCCCGGCATGTTATCCTATGTGTCCATCCCCAGCATGTTATCCTATGTGTCCATCCCCAGCATGTTATCCTATGTGTCCATCCCCGGCGTGTTATCCTATGTGTCCATCCCCGGCGTGTTATCCTATGTGTCCATCCCCGGCATGTTATCCTATGTGTCCATCCCCGGCGTGTTCTCCTATGTGTCCATCCCCGGCGTGTTATCCTACGTGTCCATCCCCGGCGTGTTATCCTACGTGTCCATCCCCGGCGTGTTATCCTACGTGTCCATCCCCGGCGTGTTATCCTGTGTGTCCATCCCCGGCGTGTTATCCTACGTGTCCATCCCCGGCGTGTTATCCTGTGTGTCCATCCCCGGTATGTTATCCTGTGTGTCCATCCCCGGCGTGTTCTCCTGTGTGTCCATCCCCGGCGTGTTATCCTATGTGTCCATCCCCGGCGTGTTATCCTATGTGTCCATCCCCGGCGTGTTATCCTATGTGTCCATCCCCGGCGTGTTATCCTATGTGTCCATCCCCGGCCTGTTATCCTATGTGTCCATCCCCGGCATGTTACCCTATGTGTCCATCCCCGGCATGTTATCCTATGTGTCCATCCCCGGCATGTTCTCCTATGTGTCCATCCCTGGCATGTTATCCTGTGTGTCCATCCCCCCCATGTTATCCTATGTGTCCATCCCCGGCATGTTCTCCTATGTGTCCATCCCCGGCATGTTATCCTATGTGTCCATCCCCGGCATGTTCTCCTATGTGTCCATCCCCGGCATGTTATCCTATGTGTCCATCCCCGGCATGTTATCCTATGTGTCCATCCCCGGCATGTTCTCCTATGTGTCCATCCCCGGCATGTTATCCTATGTGTCCACCCCCCCCATGTTATCCTATGTGTCCATCCCCGGCATGTTATCCTATGTGCCCATCCCCGGCATGTTATCCTGTGTGTTCATTTTTCCGGCGTGTTATCCTACGTGTCCATCCCCGGCATGTTCTCCTATGTGTCCATCCCCGGCGTGTTCTCCTACGTGTCCATCCCCAGCATGTTCTCCTACGTGTCCATCCCCGGCATGTTATCCTATGTGTCCATCCCCGGCATGTTATCCTACGTGTCCATCCCCGGCATGTTATCCTATGTGTCCATACGCACACAGACTGGAATCAACGTTTTTGGCTGGAAAAACCCCAGAACTAGTGGGTTTCTAGAGGAGTTTTTTAGCTGTAAAAACACGGCAAAATGCAGTAAATCACAGCAAACCATTATTTTTGGATGTTTGATTAAAAAAATGTTTTTTTTGCTCAAAAAACCTCTAAAAACCTCTAAAAAACTCAAACACGAAAAACTGCGGCAAAACGCTGCTAAACGCTAATACAAAAACACTAAAAAACGCTGAAAAACACGTTTTTAACATGATTTTACACAACTAATATTACCAGCGTTATTGAAAGGTCCAGTATGTATGGAGCCTAAAACAAATGACAGTTAGACTTCCAGAATCATGGGCTATATTAAACCAGAACTTCACTCTCCCAATCAATGTGGACTAGTTTGAATCCTTATGCTGCAGTCCCGCTATAAGTCGCTGATCGCCGCCATTACTAGTATAAAAAAAGAAATTAAAAATCTCAGTCTCTATACCGCCATTTGTAAACGCTATAACTTTCATGTAAACCAATTCATTTACACGTATTGGGATTTTATTTTAGCAAAGACACGGAGCAAAATACATTTTGGCCTAAATTTATGAAGAAATTAGATTTTTAAATTTTTTAATTGGATATGTTTAATAGCAAAAAGTCAAAAATATTGTTTATAGCACAAAAAAAAAATAAAAAATGCAGAGATGATCAAATACCACCAAAAGAAAGCCCTATTTGCGAGGAAAAAATTACATAAATTTAATTTGGGTGTAGCGTTGCATGGCCGCGCAATTGTCAGGTAAAGTAACACAATGCCGTATTGCAAAAAAATGGCCTGGTCAGGAAGGGGGGGGGGGGATCCTCTGGAGGGCGAGGGGTTAAGAAGTTAGTTGATATTCAAATGTGTAGCATGTGAAAAGTGCACATACCTTAGTGATAGCCATGCAGGCTAGAGGTGTCAAAGCCTTGAATAATGGTAGTCGGGACTGAGCAGGAAGTACTGGTGGAGATACTAAGAGGACATTTGGAAGTACTGGTGGAGATACTGTGAGTACCATTGGAAGTACTGGTGGAGATACTGGGAGTACCATTGGAAGTACTGGTGGAGATACTGGGAGTACCATTGAAAGTACTGGTGGAGATACTGCGAGTACCATTGGAAGTACTGGTGGAGATACTAAGAGGACATTTGGAAGTACTGGTGGAGATACTGTGAGTACCATTGGAAGTACTGGTGGAGATACTGCGAGTACCATTAGAAGTACTGGTGGAGATACTGAGAGGACATTTGGAAGTACTGGTGGAGATACTGCGAGTACCATTGGAAGTCCTGGTGGAGATACTGCGAGTACCATTGGAAGTACTGGTGGAGATACTAAGAGGACATTTGGAAGTACTGGTGGAGATACTGCGAGTACCATTGGAAGTACTGGTGGAGATACTGCGAGTACCATTGGAAGTACTGGTGGAGATACTGTGAGTACCATTGGAAGTACTGGTGGAGATACTGCGAGTACCATTTGAAGTACTGGTGGAGATACTGTGAGTACCATTGGAAGTACTGGTGGAGATACTGAGAGGACCTTTGGAAGTACTGGTGGAGATACTGAGAGGACCATTGGAAGTACTGGTGGAGATACAGCAAGTACCATTGGAAGTACTGGTGGAGATACTGCGAGGACCATTGGAAGTACTGGTGGAGATACTGAGAGGACCATTGGAAGTACTGGTGGAGATACTGAGAGGACCATTGGAAATATTATTATTATTATACAGTATTTATATAGCGCTAAAAGGTTTGCTCAGCGCTGTACAATAGCAAGGGGGACAGGACATGAGACAATACAGTAACAAAACAAAACACGAGGGGTTCAAGGGCCCTGCTCTTTCGAGCTTACAATCTAGGAGAAGTACTGGTGGAGGTATTGAGAGGACCATTGGAAGTACTGGTGGAGATACTGCGAGAAGCTTTAGGAGTTCTGGCAGGGATCTTGTAAGTACCATCGGAGTCTAAGTACTGGTTAGTCTTCACTATAGCTCCTGAGGGTGAAGATGGGCCGGAAACCCTAGCAGTGCCTAATTTTCTTTACTGGCACCAGGTCACAGCCCTTGAAATTGACTCATTAAGGGGTTGCTGGGATAGAAGGTTTATGGGAGAATGTTCATAATGTGGTAGACAAGAAAGGAGTTGGGTCCAGGCACAGGTCATGGCAGGCAGCAAACAAAAGAGTAGTCAGGTCCAAACATGAGGCAGATGAGAGTTGTCAGGTCGAGGAAGGCATTAGGGGAAAGAGTAGTCAGGTCAACCTTGACTGAGCAGGCAAGTACTATCACTTTTTAGCACTCAGGTAGCTGAAAATAAGTCAAAATATTAGCCACTTGAAAGGCTCAAACTTAAATTTCCTTCTGATCAGAGGGCAGGACCAATGTCTTAACTGGGAACTCTGGCAGGGATTCTACTAATACCATTGGAAGTCCTGGAAGGGGTTCAGCAAGCACCATTGGAAGTCTTGGCAGGAATTCTGCAAGCACCATTGGAAGACCAGGCAGGGATTCTGCAAGCACCAATGGAAATTCTGGCAGGAATTCTGCAAGCATCATTGGAAGACCAGGCAGGGATTCTATGAGTATCACTGGAGGTCCGGACAGGGATTCTTGTAATACCATTAGAAGTCTTGGCAGGAATTCTGCAAGTACCATTGGAAGACCAGGTAGGGACATTGCAAACTCCAGTGGAAGTCTTGGCAGGAATTCTGCTAACACCATTGGAAGACCAGGTAGAGACATTGCAAACTCCAGTGGAAGTCTTGGCAGGAATTCTGCTGGCACCATTTAGGGTTGCCACCTCATCCCTTTAAAACCGAACACATATTACAATAGTTACACAGGTTCTGTGGTTCAGGAGGAGAAGCTCAGTGGCCTGTAGAAGCTTTTATGGTGGGTTGCTCAGTGGTGGGAGTACTAAGCAAAGTCCGATATCATTGTCACACATATAATGTGGGTCAGGAGCTCTTGGGGCCCACCAAAAGCTAGGCAATATTTGAGAAGCATGCTCGAAAGAATCACAAGATAACTGCATGTAGACACTTGTGACTACACATGTCCTTGTTTGCAGATATCATATGTGAACACGAGTTGACAGCAGTCTTAGTTCCTCTTGGAGGAGGTTTGTGTGTGTATGTGGGGGGGGGGGGGGTGGTAAATGCAGAGTCTTGAGGTTTGTTAGGCAACAACACAGAATAATAAAGTTCCAGACCGGAGGAATGCTGGCCGAGGAGCTGCAAAGTTCTCAGTGAAGGTTAAAGTGAAAGTCGTGCAGCCAACAATAACAGGCTAATGAGAGTAACAGATACCGCAAATATCTCCAGAGTTCGCTCCAGGTAAAGTACACTCCCCCGGCCCCGACCAAACATTCTGCCCAGCGATGGAGGAAACTGGACGGCTTGAGTGAGACGGTTCCTGCCAAATGTACAGTATCACTCTGTAAATAAATTACCATGAAACTATAAAATGTTACTAAACCCCCAACAGTACAATCAGTCTGTAGATGCAGCAAAGCATGCTTGTTATACTCACTGTGGAACCTAAGGGGTTAATCCTCTGCACAGTGTAAAAAGGCTGTTTTGATCCTGTCTTCTCTGATCCTCTCCTTCTTCCATTGTCCCCCTGTTATCTCCTGATAAGACATATCGTGTGGAGACACTCTGCACATGCTCAGTTTGGTGTGTACTGCCAGAGAGGTTTTTGTTTTTTTTTCGGGAGGGTGCATGTGATCAGCACAGGGCCAATCGGCACTGTCCAGTCAGTGGTTCTGCATCCTCCTAGAGCAAAATGAAAACTCCTCCTACAAGCTTTAACCAGTGCTCTGCTGGACACTGATAGAAGTCACAAGACTGCTATATACTGCTGATCAGAAAAGGGATTTAGTAGTTTATATTTACTAAAATAGTTTCATTTCCATGTTCTGTCTACTGTGGGAGAGAGGATATAGTGAATGCGGGGTCTGGGGAGAGCGGATATAGTGAATGCAGGGTCCGGGGAGAGAGGATATAGTGAATGCGGGGTCTGGGGAGAGCGGATATAGTGAATGCAGGGTCCGGGGAGAGAGGATGTAGTGAATGCGGGGTCCGGGGAGAGCAGATATAGTGAATGCGGGGTCCGGGGAGAGCGGATATTGTGAATGCAGGATCCGGGGAGACCAGATATAGTGAATGCGGGGTCTGGGGAGAGCGGATATAGTGATTGCGGGGTTCCGGGGAGAGCGGATATAGTGAATGCGGGGTCCGGGGAGAGCGGATATAGTGAATGCGGGGTCCGGGGAGAGCGGATATAGTGAATGCAGGGTCCGGGGAGACCGGATATAGTGAATGCGGGGTCCGGGGAGAGCAGATGCAGTGAATGCAGGGTCCGGGGAGAGCGGATACAGTGAATGCGGGGTCTGGGGAGAGCAGATATAGTGAATGCGGGGTCCGGGGAGACCGGATGTAGTGAATGCGGGGTCCGGGGAGAGCGGATGCAGTGAATGCAGGGTCCGGGGAGAGCGGATACAGTGAATGCGGGGTCTGGGGAGAGCAGATATAGTGAATGCGGGGTCCGGGGAGACCGGATGCAGTGAATGCAGGGTCCGGGGAGAGCGGATATAGTGAATGCAGGGTCCGGGGAGAGCGGATACAGTGAATGCGGGGTCTGGGGAGAGCAGATATAGTGAATGTGGGGTCCGGGGAGACCGGATGTAGTGAATGCGGGGTCCGGGGAGACCGGATGTAGTGAATGCGGGGTCCGGGGAGAGCGGATATAGTGAATGCGGGGCCCGGGGAGAGCGGATATAGTGAATGCGGGGCCCGGGGAGAGCGGATATAGTGAATGCGGGGTCCGGGGAGAGCGGATATAGTGATTGCGGGGTTCCGGGGAGAGCGGATATAGTGAATGCGGGGTCCGGGGAGAGCGGATATAGTGATTGCGGGGTTCCGGGGAGAGCGGATATAGTGAATGCGGGGTCCGGGGAGAGCGGATATAGTGAATGCAGGGTCCGGGGAGACCGGATATAGTGAATGCGGGGTCCGGGGAGAGCAGATGCAGTGAATGCAGGGTCCGGGGAGAGCGGATACAGTGAATGCGGGGTCTGGGGAGAGCAGATATAGTGAATGCGGGGTCCGGGGAGACCGGATGCAGTGAATGCAGGGTCCGGGGAGAGCGGATGCAGTGAATGCAGGGTCCGGGGAGAGCGGATACAGTGAATGCGGGGTCTGGGGAGAGCAGATATAGTGAATGTGGGGTCCGGGGAGACCGGATGTAGTGAATGCGGGGTCCGGGGAGACCGGATGTAGTGAATGCGGGGTCCGGGGAGAGCGGATATAGTGAATGCGGGGCCCGGGGAGAGCGGATATAGTGAATGCGGGGCCCGGGGAGAGCGGATATAGTGAATGCGGGGTCCGGGGAGAGCGGATATAGTGATTGCGGGGTTCCGGGGAGAGCGGATATAGTGAATGCGGGGTCCGGGGAGAGCGGATATAGTGATTGCGGGGTTCCGGGGAGAGCGGATATAGTGAATGCGGGGTCCGGGGAGAGCGGATATAGTGAATGCAGGGTCCGGGGAGACCGGATATAGTGAATGCGGGGTCCGGGGAGAGCAGATGCAGTGAATGCAGGGTCCGGGGAGAGCGGATACAGTGAATGCGGGGTCTGGGGAGAGCAGATATAGTGAATGCGGGGTCCGGGGAGACCGGATGTAGTGAATGCGGGGTCCGGGGAGAGCGGATGCAGTGAATGCAGGGTCCGGGGAGAGCGGATACAGTGAATGCGGGGTCTGGGGAGAGCAGATATAGTGAATGCGGGGTCCGGGGAGACCGGATGCAGTGAATGCAGGGTCCGGGGAGAGCGGATATAGTGAATGCAGGGTCCGGGGAGAGCGGATACAGTGAATGCGGGGTCTGGGGAGAGCAGATATAGTGAATGTGGGGTCCGGGGAGACCGGATGTAGTGAATGCGGGGTCCGGGGAGACCGGATGTAGTGAATGCGGGGTCCGGGGAGAGCGGATATAGTGAATGCGGGGCCCGGGGAGAGCGGATATAGTGAATGCGGGGCCCGGGGAGAGCGGATATAGTGAATGCGGGGTCCGGGGAGAGCGGATATAGTGATTGCGGGGTTCCGGGGAGAGCGGATATAGTGAATGCGGGGTCCGGGGAGAGCGGATATAGTGAATGCGGGGTCAGTGGAGAGCGGATATAGTGAATGCCGGGTCCGGGGAGAGCGGATATAGTGAATGCGGGATCCGGGGAGAGCGGATATAGTGAATGCGGGATCCGGGGAGAGCGGATATAGTGAATGCGGGGTCCGGGGAGAGCGGATATAGTGAATGCGGGGTCCGGGGAGAGCGGATATAGTGAATGCGGGGTCCGGGGAGACCGGATATAGTGAATGCGGGGTCCGGGGAGACCGGATATAGTGAATGCGGGGTCCGGGGAGAGCGGATATAGTGAATGCGGGGTCCGGGGAGAGCGGATATAGTGAATGCGGGGTCCGGGGAGACCGGATATAGTGAATGCGGGGTCCGGGGAGACCGGATATAGTGAATGCGGGGTCCGGGGAGAGCGGATATAGTGAATGCGGGGCCCGGGGAGAGCGGATATAGTGAATGCGGGGCCCGGGGAGAGCGGATATAGTGAATGCGGGGCCCGGGGAGAGCGGATATAGTGAATGCGGGGCCCGGGGAGAGCGGATATAGTGAATGCGGGGCCTGGGGAGAGCGGATATAGTGAATGCGGGGTCCGGGGAGAGCGGATATAGTGAATGCGGGGTCCGGGGAGAGCGGATATAGTGAATGCGGGGTCCGGGGAGAGCGGATATAGTGAGTGGCGGGGTCCGGGGAGAGCGGATATAGTAAATGCGGGGTCCGGGGAGAGCGGATATAGTGAATGCGGGGTCTGGGGAGAGCGGATATAGTGAATGCAGGGTCCGGGGAGAGCGGATATAGTAAATGCGGGGTCCGGGGAGAGCGGATATAGTGAATGCGGGGTCCGGGGAGAGCGGATATAGTAAATGCGGGGTGCGGGGAGAGCGGATATAGTGAATGCAGGGTCTGGGGAGAGCGGATATAGTGAATGCGGGGCTCGGGGAGAGCGGATATAGTGAATTCGGGGTCCGGGGAGACCAGATATAGTGAATGCGGGGTCCGGGGAGACCAGATATAGTGAATGCGGGGTCCGGGGAGACCAGATATAGTGAATGCGGGGTCCGGGGAGACCAGATATAGTGAATGCGGGGTCCGGGGATTAGTAACACTTTAAGCCTCAGAAGAAATTTCTACCAATGTGCATTAGAAACTGCAGCAAGTGAGATAGAGCTCATTTCATCTCCTCTACTCTTCCTACCACTCCATCCCCCACAGCTATTCCTCCCGTACTACTATCCCCTCCCTCCTAGATTGTAAGCTCCAAGGAGCAGGGCCCTCGAACCCCTCGTGTATCGCATTGTATTGTTATTGTACTGTCTCGTGTATTGTCCCCCACTAAAATGTACAGCGCTGAGCGAACTGTTGGCGCTATATAAATACTGTATAATAATAATAATTTCTGGGGGACTTCCATCATCATCTAGCTCTTTCCTTCCCAGCTTTACTGTCCCTGGCCCGCCCACCAGCCATGATCTGCCTGCATTACACAGAGACTGACAGAGGCCCAATCTATGCTTTGTAATTAAAATGGAAAGCAGGGCCAGATCTATGGGGGTGCTGGGGTGAACTGTGCCCCCCACACACACACAGTTTTTGCTGCATTTTTATTGCGTTTTGCAATTTTTTTCTGCCCAGCAACACAAAAATTTCCACTTTAACAAAATAAAAAGCTAAAAAATGTAAATAAAATGCTGTAAAAGCATGTAAAAACACAAAGTACAATGCAAAAAGCATTATAAAGTGGATCAAAAGCAAACTGCATAGGTGTGAACCAAGCCTAAATCATCATTGTCAGTTCACTTGAACTAGTACCTACCAGGGGCGGACTGACGACTCATGGGGCCCCCGAGCAATAGGGGATCATGGGGCCCCTGTGTCCTTGCCCATACTCAAAAAAGCCTATGAAAAAGGTACCAGGGGCATCTCATGGGGCCCCCTACTGACCCCGGGCCCTCGGGCAGTGCCTGAGGTTCCAAATGGTCAGTCCGCCCCTGCTACCTACATTGTCTCTATGTGCAGGAAAACCAACTCTGGATCTCAGCCAAAAGTCTGTATTCCGACCACCGGAGTCCTTCTTTAAGATGATCCTGTTCATACTGTACCTATGTGAGAAAAGATACTGGGGGGTGATTTACTAAAACTGGAGAGTGCAAAATCTGGTGCAGCTCTGCATAGAATGACCATGCCTGCGTCATCCTTTGTTTTCCCCACAATGGAGCTGCTGATCTTCTCCAGCCTCTTTCAGCCACTTCTTGTCCACTACTTGCTCCAGCATCAGCGGCACATCATCGCTCTAAACGGGCTTCCTGACAGTGACGAAACATGCCTGTGTAATGTGTCTCAGCAGGGCCACTGTAGTCACCACCATAGGACATACATGATAGGGTGACAACGCAGGAACACAATTCAAAGACCGTTGTCACCCTATGAGAGGAAGTGCCTGAAAAAGGACTTCTCATGGCAGGATCTTCAGGGATTAAATTTACTGAAGGCTGCAGATTTTAAAAGTCTAGATTTTGAAATTTGAAAAAAAAAAAGCGTATGTGAGATTTTGGTGATTGGATTGTGTTGATATCAACAGCTAATTAAAAAACAATGTTGCTCTGGTGTTTATTGGTGTGACACGTTCCGTGTCCTGAGGTAACCTGAAGGTTTTGGGTAAAAGTGCTTGCAAAATATTTTCCAAAAATGCTGGATCTGCTGCCTGGCATTTGCCATATTTATTTCATAAGAAGACAAATATTATTATATATGACTATTAGTCATCTTTCCTGGACTGATCTTCACAATACGATAACATTTCTGGATAATTTCAGATTAATTACCTCCTCACATTCCTTTCCTGAGTGACTCCAAGCGTGGTCCCGTGATAGGTGGCCACCTGGGCAATAAGTCCATCTGTGACATTTCCTGGCTACTAAATATTCCACGCTCAACTGTTAGTGGGATTATAACAAAGTGGAAGCAACTGGGAACAACAGCAACTCAGCCACCAAGTGGTAGGCCACGTCACATGACAGGGCGGGGTCAGCGCATGCTGAAGCGCACAGTGCGCAGAAGTCACCAACTGTCTGCAGAGTCAATAGCTAAAGACCTCCAAACTTGGTGTGGCCTTCAGATGAGCCCAACAACAGTGCGTAGAGAGCTTCATGGAATGGGTTTCCATGGCCGAGCAGCTGCATCCAAGCCTTCCATCACCAAGTGCAATGCAAACCGCCGGATGCCGTGGTGTAAAGCACGCCACCACTGGACTCTAGAGCAGAGGAAACATGTTCTCTGGAGTGACCAATCACGCTTCTCTGTCTGGCAATCTGATGAATGTGTCTGGGTTTGGCGGTTGCCAGGAGAACGGTACTTGCCTGACTGCATTGTGCCAAGTGTAAAGTTTGGTGGAGGGGGGATTATGGTGTGGGGTTGTTATTCAGGGGTTGGGCTTGGCCCCCTAGTTCCAGTGAAGGGAACTCTTAAGGCGACATTTTGGACAATTTCATGCTCCCAACTTTGTGGGAAGAGTTTGGGGATGGCCCCTTCCTGTTCCAACATGACTGCCCACCAGTGCACAAAGCAAAGTCCATAAAGACATGGAGGAGCCAGTTTGGGGTGGAGGAACTTGACTGTCCTGCACAGAGTCCTGACCTCAACCCCATAGAACACCTTTGGGATGAATTAGAGCGGAGACTGCGAGCCAGGCCTCCTCCCCCGACATCAGTGCCTGACCTGACAAATGTACTTCTGGAAGAATGATCCAACCTTCCCATAGACACCCTCCTAAACCTTGTGGACGGCCTTCCCAGAAGAGTTGAAGCTGTTATAGCTGCAAAGGGCGGGGCCAACTCAATATTGAACCCTACGGACTAAGACTGGGGGGCCATTAAAGTTCATGTGTGTGGAAAGGGCGGGGCCAACTCAATATTGAACCCTACGAACTAAGACTGGGGGGCATTAAAGGTCATGTGTGTGGAAAGGGCGGGGCCAACTCAATATTGAACCCTACGAACTAAGACTGGGGGGCATTAAAGGTCATGGGCGGGGAAAGGGCGGGGCCAACTCAATATTGAACCCTACGGACTAAGACTGGGAGGCCATTAAAGGTCATGTGTGTGGAAAGGGCGGGGCCAACTCAATATTGAACCCTATGGACTAAGACTGGGGGGCCATTAAAGGTCATGTGAGTGGAAAGGCCAGCCGACCAATACTGCGGGCAATATAGTGTATTATCACAGGTATTGAGATAGCGCTTACAATTTATCCAGCACATTCACATCAGTCTCTGTCCTCACAGAGCGTACAATGTAAGGTCCCTAAGTCACACTCATACATACACATATTAGGGCCCATTTAGACAGGATCTAATATACGGTATCTACCAGCATGTCTTTGGAGTGTGGCAGGAAATTGCAGCTTCTCCATGCAGGCAAACAACGGGAAGCATGTAAACACTTCCAGACTCATGTAAACTGATTTACATGGAAACACATGTACACTTCATATAAAACAACACTAGTCTCCTCTGGGCGCTCCTTCTGTTTGTTTTTGCCCTTCAGTTAGATGGATCAAAAATGAACTGCAATGTATCGCTTTGGTGAGCCGGATATACGCAGATGTGTGCTGGTCTACCTCAACTTACATCTGGGTGCAATCAGGTTTGTCTGAAAGAACACAATAAGTTTTCAGGTTCACTTTTATTAACTTGACTGGATGTGGGGGGATATTTGTTTACATTTGGCAGCCCATAACAATTACAAGATAAAGAGAAAAACAGGTGTTACATATATGACATCTGTTACCCTTCTGATCCAATTCAGTAGGAAATCAGTATATTTATCTGTCTATTTACCATAAACAGAACAAACAGAACATAGAAAACTCATTGAACACCAATGCAACCACTATCTTTCCTCCTGACCCCCAATGTAAGGGACATTCTTCCCACTGATCACCAATGTAAGGGACATTCTTCCCACTGATCCCCAATGTAAGGGACATTCTTCCCACTGATCACCAATGTAAGGGACATTCTTCCCACTGATCACCAATGTAAGGGACATTCTTCCCACTGACCCCCAATGTAAGGGACATTCTCCCCACTGACCACCAATGTAAGGGACATTCTTCCCACTGATCCCCAATGTGAGGGACATTCTTCCCACTGATCACCAATGTAAGGGACATTCTTCCCACTGATCACCAATGTAAGGGACATTCTTCCCACTGACCACCAATGTAAGGGACATTCTTCCCACTGATCACCAATGTAAGGGACATTCTTCCCTCTGACCACCAATGTAAGGGACATTCTTCCCAGTGATCACCAATGTAAGGAGCATTCTTCCCACTGATCACCAATGTAAGGGACATTCTTCCCACTGATCACCAATGTAAGCGGCATTCTTCCCACTGACCACCAATGTAAGGGACATTCTTCACACTGACCCCCAATGTAAGGGACATTCTTCCCACTGACCATCAATGTAAGGGACATTCTTCCCACTGACCCCCAATGTAAGGAGCATTCTTCCCACTGACCCCCAATGTAAGGGAAATTCTTCCCACTGATCATCAATGTAAGGAACATTCTTCCCACTGACCACCATAGTAAGGGACATTCTTCCCACTGACCACCAATGTAAGGGACATTCTTCCCACTTACCTCCAATGTAAGGGGCATTCTTCCCACTGACCACCAATGTAAGGGACATTCTTCCCACTGATCACCAATGTAAGGGACATTCTTCCCACTGACCACCAATGTAAGGGACATTCTTCCCACTTACCTCCAATGTAAGGGGCATTCTTCCCACTGACCACCAATGTAAGGGACATTCTTCCCACTGACCACCAATGTAAGGGAGTTAGTTTAAGGGTTCCTCTGGGGTAAAAAGATTGAAAACTGTGGACCTAGGCTATAACTGTGGACCTAGGCTATATCTGTGGACCTAGGCTATAACTGTGGACCTAGGCTATAACTGTGGACCTAGGCTATATCTGTGGACCTAGGCTATATCTGTGGACCTAGGCTATAACTGTGGACCTAGGCTATGACTGATGAAACGATATGTGTAGTATCCACTCTTGCTTATACTGAAAACCAAAGTACCACCCGTGTTAATGCACAGTCACGATTCCAGTAGTCTGGATTGTTTGAGTCCTGCCACAAGCTATGACAGATGACCTTCCAAAGGCAGATAAAGGCGGGACACATGTCAGAGCACACGGGTTCCTGCAAAGTATCTTGTTTCTGTTTTGTTGCCGGTGATCATGTGTTATAACTCATTGGATCCACGTGTGGGGAAGAGAAGCTTTCACTTTACTGCATTTCCTGGCTGTGGCCCTTGGCTGTGGCCCTTGGCTATATGCCCTTCCATAGAAATTTGGAAGCTATATTAGTATTAAAGAAACTCTGTAAGCAACTTAAAAAATGTTGATTACACAACATAAAAAATCAAATATTATAAACTGTAACCTGCAGCATGTTTTCCATTCCATAAACAATTTTTGGCTAGAAAATGTAACTGCGGTAGAAGAGTCTATTCCCTAGCACAGTCCCATCCCTCCTCGTTTGTCATAGCCCTCTCTTCTTCTGGGGGTTTTAAAATACTGTCTGTGCTGGCCCAGCTTCTCCTCCCTTCATCTACCTACATAACCTTTTTTGTAGATGCGGGATGGAGCAAAGGGGAAAATTATTAAGTCTGCTGGGGCTGCTGAAATCACATCCAAGACGATGGCATCCAGTAGCAGACTCAGAGCATTTGGATGTCTACACAAGGGAGGTGTTTATAGGTAAATAACATTCCTATATTACAATAACTGCACAAATATAATCGTATAGCAATATTGCTGATGAAATGAATGGTGTGGTGACAGGGTTTCTTTAACGGTTCAAGGCAGTACAAGGTACACGGGTTTATGCCATCCTTTCTGAACCCTTTTAGCCCTGAGGAACCTTTGAAATAATTGTGTGTCTTAGGGAGCCCCTGCTACACATCTCACGGTACAATAGTAAGATCAAGACATTACAAGTGACTAGTTAGAGGAAGAATGCCCCTCACATCGGTGGGCAGTGAAAAGAATGTATAGGTGAGTGGGAGAAGGACATCCTTATGGTCGGTGAGAGAGGTGGCTCCTGATATATGTGGTCAGTGAGAAGAATGATAAAAAGGCTGTTGGCATCATGTGGTTGGTTTTGTCAAGTGATGTAGGCCCCAGAACTATGCCAGCACCATCAGATCAATCTGCCAAAGCTCAAGGAACCCCGACCAACCTCTGGAGGTACCCTAGGGTTTCACAGACCCCTGGTTGAGAATTGGCCGGTTTAAAAAGATAAATGAGCTTTTGGTGGGACCAATTTGACCCACACCACCCAAATGTCTCCACTTAAGAATAAAGTTTACATAACCATGTTAGTACATAAAATTAAACTGCCACAGCCCAAGGAGCCCCTAGCAACCAATGGAGGGGCCTTAGGGTTCCACTGCACCCTGGTTAAGAATGGCTGGTCAAAACAGATAAATAAGCTTTTGGTGGGACCAATTGGATCCACACCGGCCAACTGTCTCCATTAAAGATAAAAGTTTACATGAGCATGTAGGTACACAACGTTAATCTGCCACAGCTCAAGAAACTCCTAGCAATCTCTGGAGAAAGCTTCGGGTTCTACTGAACCCTGGTTGAGAATGGTTGGTCTAAGCAGATAAATACACTTGTGATGGGACTATTTGGAACCACATTGGCCAACTCTCTCCACTGAAGATTAAAGCTTATATTAGCATGTAGGTACGTGGATAATGTTATTCTGCCACAGCTCAAGGAACCCCCAGCAACCTTCCTAGGCTGAGATCCCTGGCTGAGAATACTGTAGCTGGTCTGAGCAGATAAATACACTTGTGGCGGGACCATTTGGATCCACACCACCCCAACTCTCTCCACTTAAGAATAAAGTTTACGTAAGCATGTTAGTACCTAGAATTAATCTGCCACAGCTCAAGGAACCCCTAGCAACCAATGGAGGGACCTTAGGGTTCCACTGCACCCTGGTTAAGAATGGCTGGTCCAAACCGATAAATAAGCTTTTGGCGGGACCAATTGGATCCACACCGGCCAACTGTCTCCATTAAAGAATAAAGAACATATAAACTCTTCAATGTCATTTCAAAAGTTGTTTTCAATCCTTTTTAAATCTGCAGTGTTCATTAAAATAATGCCTGATGATCCTGCCATTAGGGTTCTTGGTTGGGCCCTTCCTGTTATGGATGGACAACACTCTGTCCTGTCTCCCAATTGTGCTCTTGCCTTGACACCCTGTCACATGCACCTCTGGAGGAAACTAAAAGCAATCGCGCTGAAACACGTGCAGGCATGGTCAGAAAGTCAGTCTAGAGCTATGATGTTCGGTCGACGCTGGAGCAAGTGTATGTAGACAGGAAGTGGTTGACAGAGGCTGAAGAAGATCAGCAGCACTGAGATGGGTAAAAAAAGGTAAAAACTATTTTACGGGGCAAAAATAGTAATTGTGTATGATACACAGTGCACAGAGCAAACAAAATGTCATCCATTAGGATTTACGTCTACTTTATTCCCAAAGCTTCTGGGTAATTTAAGAGCTAGCGGTCACTTGTGAGATGCAGACAGTCGTTACCCAAAACTGTCCTTTCCGGAGAGGAACTCTTCATTTTCACAAGACTGAGAAGTTCATCCGGTAACCTCTGGTGGTAAAAGAGGAAGTCTCTGACAGTATAGATAGCTATACAAAGTCTTCTTAGAACAGAAAGTCTGCACATGGAAATGCAGAACTGCTGCTCTAAATATATCCTAATATTATAGAGCCGTTTATTTCAACCTTCTTACGGCTGTTTCCATACACCGCACTGATGATGGCCGAAAAGCCTGAAACAGCCTCTTTCTTCAAGAATCTGGTCCAGAGTCCTGATGGGCAGCAATTGCCACTAAAAGGTTGTGTGGCCATTGTATATCACCTACATTTACAATTTTGCATACAGAAGCAGTGATGCCACTAGGGTTGGTGTCACCTGGTGCACATGGTGTCACAACCCCCCCCCCCCTTTCCCACAGCCATGATACAAGAGAAAGCCAGAGATAGTGGACATGATACAAGAGATGGTCAGAGACTGTGCGGACATGATAAAAGAGACGATGAGAGAGTGTGGCCATAGCGGTGCTCACAGTGGTGTGGGAGTCTCCAGCAGCTATAAATGGATGGTGCGGGGGTCCAGTCTCTGGGACTCAGTGTGGCTGTGCTCACAGTGGTGTAGTGGAAGTCTCCAGCAGCCATGGATAGATGGTGCCGGGCAGAGGTCCAGTCTCTGGCACTCCATGTCTTTGATGCTCACAGTGGTATGGTGCGGGTCAAGATCCAGAGCTCTAGAGGCATGCCCACTGGCATGCCACTGTGCTGTATTGTCATTACAGGTGGCGCCATGATGTCACTGACTCACTGCACATGCGAAAATGGCCAAGCATGACCGAGCCCAGGCACAGTTCCAAAGTCATCCCACAGCTAATTTTCTTGGCAATCCTGGTGTCACCCAGGTGAGGTTCGCACCACCGGACCCCCATATCAATGCCACTGTACTGAAGGTAAGAGTTAAACCCTCTAGCACCGATTTTCGCCTTGTCACCAGGACAGGACACGAGGAGAAATCTTTCCAACAGTCTTAAAATTTTAGAGGTTCTAACCCTTCCCTATTCTATCCAAAAGTAAAAGAAGTTTTGATTAGAGATACACATTAATATTCACTATCCACTTTATGGGAGTAATTGTCTAGTTGTAGACCAGCCTTCTCAACTCAGATTCCAACTGAGGTTATGAGGGGTTCTTTGAGCTGTAAGCAGTGACCACTGACAGAAGGGGATACCTATACACTAATCACCAACGTAAGGGGACACATCTCCTTGACCACCAACAAAATACGGAACTTCTGCACTGACCACCAGCATAAGGGGGTCACTTCTCATACTGACCACCAACATAAGGGGACAATTCTGTTACTGATGACCAACCGAAGGGGACACTTCTCATACTGACCACCAGCATAAGGGCACAATCCTGTTACTGATGACCAACCGAAGGGGACATTGCTCATACTGACCACCAACATAAGGGGACAATCCTGTTACTGATGACCAACCGAAGGGGACACTTCTCATACTGACCACTAACATAAGGGGACAATCCTGTCACTGATGACCAACCGAAGAGGACACTTCTCATACTGACCACTAACATAAGTGGACAATCCTGTCACTGATGACCAACCGAAGGGGACATTTCCCATACTGACCACCAACATAAGGGGACAATCCTGTCACTGATGACCAACCGAAGGGGACACTTCTCATACTGACCACTAACATAAGTGGACAATCCTGTCACTGATGACCAACCGAAGGGGACATTTCTCATACTGACCACCAACATAAGGGGACAATCCTGTCACTGATGACCAACCGAAGGGGACATTTCGCATACTGACCACTAACATAAGTGGACAATCCTGTCACTGATGACCAACCGAAGGGAACATTTCTCATACTGACCACTAACATAAGTGGACAATCCTGTCACTGATGACCAACCGAAGGGGACATTTCTCATACTGACCACCAACATAAGGGGACAATCCTGTCACTGATGACCAACCGAAGGGGACATTTCGCATACTGACCACCAACATAAGGGGACAATTCTGTTATTGATGACCAACTGAAGGGGACACTTCTCATACTGACCACCAACATAAGGGGACAATCTTATTACTGATGACCAACCGAAGGGGACACTTGTCATACTGACCACCAACATAAGGGGACAATTCTCTTACTGATGACCAACCGAAGGGAACATTTCTCATACTGACCACCAACATAAAGGGACAATTCTGTTACTGATGACCAACCGAAGGGGACACTTCTCATACTGACCACCAACATAAGGGGACAATCTTGTTACTGATGACCAACCGAAGGGAACATTTCTCATACTGACCAACAACATAAGGGGACAATCTTGTTACTGATGACCAACCAAAGGGGACACTTCTCATACTGACCACCAACATAAGGGGACAATCTTGTTACTGATGACCAACCGAAGGGAACATTTCTCATACTGACCAACAACATAAGGGGACAATCTTGTTACTGATGACCAACCGAAGGGGACACTTCTCATACTGACCACCAACATAAGGGGACAATCCTGTCACTGATGACCAACCGAAGGGGACACTTCTCATACTGACCACTAACATAAGTGGACAATCCTGTCACTGATGACCAACCGAAGGGGACATTTCTCATACTGACCACCAACATAAGGGGACAATCCTGTCACTGATGACCAACCGAAGTGGACATTTCGCATACTGACCACTAACATAAGTGGACAATCCTGTCACTGATGACCAACCGAAGGGAACATTTCTCATACTGACCACTAACATAAGTGGACAATCCTGTCACTGATGACCAACCGAAGGGGACATTTCTCATACTGACCACCAACATAAGGGGACAATCCTGTCACTGATGACCAACCGAAGGGGACATTTCGCATACTGACCACCAACATAAGGGGACAATTCTGTTATTGATGACCAACTGAAGGGGACACTTCTCATACTGACCACCAACATAAGGGGACAATCTTATTACTGATGACCAACCGAAGGGGACACTTGTCATACTGACCACCAACATAAGGGGACAATTCTCTTACTGATGACCAACCGAAGGGAACATTTCTCATACTGACCACCAACATAAAGGGACAATTCTGTTACTGATGACCAACCGAAGGGAACATTTCTCATACTGACCAACAACATAAGGGGACAATCTTGTTACTGATGACCAACCGAAGGGGACACTTCTCATACTGACCACCAACATAAGGGGACAATCTTGTTACTGATGACCAACCGAAGGGAACATTTCTCATACTGACCAACAACATAAGGGGACAATCTTGTTACTGATGACCAACCGAAGGGGACACTTCTCATACTGACCACCAACATAAGGGGACAATCTTGTTACTGATGACCAACCGAAGGGAATATTTCTCATACTGACCAACAACATAAGGGGACAATCTTGTTACTGATGACCAACCGAAGGGGACACTTCTCATACTGACCACCAACATAAGGGAACAATCTTGTTACTGATGACCAACCGAAGGGAACACTTCTCATACTGACCACCAACATAAGGGAACAATCTTGTTACTGATGACCAACCGAAGGGGACACTTCTCATACTGACCACCAACATAAAGGGACAGTTCTGTTACTGATGACCAACCAAAGGGGACATTTCTCCTACTGACCACAATGTAAGAGAACATTTCTCCTACTGACTACAATGTAAGGGGACAGTTCTCCTACTGACACCCAACGGAAGGAAATACTTCTCTTACTGGTCCCAAAAGTAAGGGGTCACTTCTCCTACTGGCCCCTAACATAAGGGTCACTTCTCCAACTGGATAAGAATGTAAGGGGTCCCTTCTACTGACCACCAATGTACAGGGGCAATTCTCCTACTGATTACCAATTTAAGGGGACGCTGCTCCTACTGACCACCAATGTAAGGAGACACATTTACTACTCCCACCCCTCGTAATGGGGGAAATCATCTGCAGACCACCGCTGTAAGGGGTCACTTTTCTTACTGACCCCCAACGAGAGGGGTCACTTCTACTAATAACCAACATAAGGGGTCACTTCAACTCTCCCACTGCTATTGGCTATCAACCATCATTTACTGTGTATCTAGAAAGTTGCAAGAATCACTTGCATTAGTCATTTTGTTTTTATTATACATTTGTGCCAAAGCTGCTAACATGGGCTCTCCTCCAATAGTTTTGTTGTCCAAAACAGTAACCACAAGACTTTCGTTCCAGGCGATTATATAATTCCACAATTTCAGGAACAGGAAACGTGAAGTATTACGCATTGTATCAAAAAGGGAAGAGGCATTCCCGACATCAAATCACTGTGCTAAGTATTCAGTGTATCGATGAACAGAAAACAATGGATATATGAGACGATCAATTATGTTATCTTTGTCTTTGAAATATAACAAGTCGATCCTTTGTGGGCATTTTAGAATACTGGAGAGAAAAGAAGCACAAGCAAGAGAAGGAAAGAAAAGTGCTAAATATGGTCCTAAATTCCAGCCTGGTCATCTTTCTTTGCAGAAGAGAAATATTTAAGATATAGAAGTGTTTCTGTTCTTCGGTCATGTTCTATGAAAGATCACTCCATGTACGGCAGTCCTAAGAGCACACAATAAAAAAAGCAGAGTGAGCTGCTCCCAAATCCTAGATTGGGTCATTCTCCGCAAGACCCGGGTGCTGAGCACAAACGGGGGGGCCTGTGCCCCACTAATTGTGAAAGTCTAGGAAATAAAAAGCATTCCAGGAAAGTTTATACATGGTAATCTTATTGTTCTATACCAGTGGTCTCCAAACTGCGGCCCAGGGGCCAGATGTGGCCCTTTGCTTGCCTTTTTCTGGCCCTTGAGGCATTATTCCTGCCACTGACACCAACGATGGGGTATAATTCCTTCCACTGACACCAATGATGGAGCAGTAATCCTCCCACTAATACCAATGATGGGGCACTATTCCTCCCACTAATACCAATGATGGGGCACTATTCCTCCCACTGACACCAATGATGGGGCACTATTCCTCCCACTGACACCAATGATGGGGCTCTATTCCTCCCACTGACACCAATGATGGGGCTCTATTCCTCCCACTAATACCAATGATGGGGCACTATTTCTCCCACTGACACCAATGATGGGGCACTATTCCTCCCACTGACACCAATGATGGGGCTCTATTCCGCCCACTGACACCAATGATGGGGCATTATTCCTCCCACTGACACCAATGTTGGGCACTATTCCTCCCACTGATACCAATGATGGGGCACTATTCCTCCCACTGATACCAATGATGGGGCACTATTCCTCCCACTGACACCAATGATGGGGCACTATTCCTCACACTAATACCAATGATATGGCACTATTCCTCCCACTGACACCAATGATGGGGCACTATTCCTCCCACTGACACCAATGATGGGGCACTATTCCTCCACTGATACCAATGATGGGGCACTATTCCTCCCACTGACACCAATGATGGGGCACTATTCCTCCCACTGACACCAATGATGGGGCTCTATTCCTCCCACTAATACCAATGATGGGGCACTATTTCTCCCACTGACACCAATGATGGGGCACTATTCCTCCCACTGACACCAATGATGGGGCACTATTCCGCCCACTGACACCAATGATGGGGCATTATTCCTCCCACTGACACCAATGTTGGGCACTATTCTTCCCACTGACACCAATGATGGGGCACTATTCCTCACACTAATACCAATGATATGGCACTATTCCTCCCACTGACACCAATGATGGGGCACTATTCCTCCCACTGACACCAATGATGGGGCACTATTCCTCCCACTGACACCAATGATGGGGCACTATTCCTCCACTGATACCAATGATGGGGCACTATTCCTCCCACTGACACCAATGATGGGGCACTATTCCTCCCACTGACACCAATGACGGGGCACTATTCCTCCCACTGACACCAATGATGGGGCACTATTCCTCCCACTGACACCAATGATGGGGCACTATTCCTCCCACTGACACCAATGATGGGGCACTATTCCTCTCACTAATACCAATGATGGGGCATTATTCCTCCCACTGACACCAACAATGGGGCACTATTCCTCCCACTGACACCAATGATGGGGCACTATTCCTCCCACTGACATCAATGATGGGGCACTATTCCTCTTTCTGACACCAACAATAGGGCACTATTCCTCCCGCTGATACCAATGATGGGGCACTATTCCTCCCACTGACACCAATGATGGGGCATTATTCCTTCCACTGACACCAACAATGAGGCACTATTCCTCCCACTGACACCAACAATGGGGCACTATTCCTCACATTGACACCAACTATGGGGCACTATTCCTCACATTGACACTAACGATGTGGAACTATTCCTCCGACTGAAACCAACTATTTCTCCACCTAATACCAAAGATGGGGTATTGTTTACTCCTGCTGGGCACAGTCTGGCCCCCCTAAAGTCTGAAGGACAGTAAACGTGGCCTTTGTTTAAAAAGTTTGTAGACAAACAAGGAGTCCCTGTCTGACCTCCTTGCTGACTCGTTTCATCCATGAATCTTGGTTTAATTTCAAAAAAGCTCTATGATTAAGGCATGCTCTGTAGGTGAAACATGTTGGAGTACAGATTGTAGGTGTGGGCACTTTGCTTGTTTGTCCAGAACAATAAAGTTGCTTTTTTTCCTTCCTTCCCTCTAGACATGCGCGTTTCATTATGATCCATTTTTCAGACGAAAATTTCATTTTCAGAGACTCGAATGTATACGAATTTCTTTATGGACAAATGTCAACCAATCCAAATAAAATCATAATGAAATTAATGAATGCATTTGTTTTATTCGGATGACGTCACATGATGCGATAGAAGTTCTGGCTCACGGTGGTGAAATGAATTACATTTTGAATTTGTTCGGTAATTCGGATTTGGATAACAAATGGATCCAAGTTTCGTTCCATTCGTCAATTGGGGTGCACATGACGCCAGATAATGACCAATCAGCTCATGCCCTCTCTTGGTGGGATGGACTAGCGTCTGAAAATATTGTATTCTTCCGATTTGATAATATTTAGAATATATAGCAATCTTCCTGAAAAACTGCGAGAAATGCACCCAGACCGACGAATATCCGAAACGAGTCCTGAAGATACGAAATGAATTCCGAAAACAAATCGCTTCAACATAACAAATATGACAAAACAAAATTCTTCAGTGAATGAATACATTGGAAACAAAACAAAAATGTGCGGCATGCTTGTGTCTATTTCCCACCCACACAGGGGCGACCCTGCTCCTCTCGCTGACTGGCCATATTGTACATTTCATTAAGGATTATTAAAAAATAGCAGGACCCCCCCCCCCCCCATATGGAAGAAAAATATATTTGAAATTTATTTTAAAAATATTCTTCCCAAATATATTGACATATATTTGAAATACTACAATTTTGGCCATATTCAATATATTTCAAAATATATTTCAATAAATAAATAAATATATATTATATTGCATGTTGAAATGCGTTTTTTATTACAAAATATATGAAAAATATTTTTAAAGTACATTTCAAAAATACTGTATGTCTTTAAAAATACAAATCTACATTTTTGGAATGCATTTACAAATATATATGTAAAGAAAAAATCTGAAGAATATATTTTTTTAAAATAATATAAAAATATTTTAAATAACATATAAAAAAGTCATTTTAACATATATTTGTAAATGCATTCCAAAAATGTAGATTTGTATTTTTAAAGACATACAGTATATTTGTTATGTATTTATTGAAATATATTTTGAAATATATTGAATATGGCTAAAATTGTAGCATCTCAAATATATGTCAATATATTTGGGAATAATATTTTTTAAATATATTTCAAATATATATGTCTTCCATGTGGGCCCCTTGTCATGGCCATGGTGGGTGTACAGACTTGGGAACACAAGAGCAGAGCCCTTACCAGAAGAATCACATTAGGTGGTTTAACATTGACACAGAACTCAACATACAATATATTTCAAAATATATTTATATATACAGTGTGTATATATATATATATATCTATATATCCTAGATTGTAAGCTCCCAGGATCAGGGCCCTCCTATCCCTCTTGTATTGAACTGTATTGTTGCTGTATTGTCTCCCGTTATATTGTAAAGTGCTGAGCAAACTGTTGGCGCCATAAATCCTGTACAATAATATATATATATACTGTATGTTGAAATGTGTTTTTTATATATTACAAAATATATGAAAAATATTTTGAAAAATACATTCGCAAATATACTGTATGCCGGGGCGGACTGACCATTTGGAAACTCGGGCACTGCCCGAGGGCCCGGGGTCAGTAGGGGGCCCCATGAGATGCCCCTGGTACCTTTTTCATAGGCTTTTTTGAGTGTGGGCGAGGACACAGGGGCCCCATGATCCCCTATTGCCCAGGGGCCCCATGAGTTGTCAGTCCGCCCCTGACTGTATGTCTTTACAAATACATTTCATCTACATTTTTGGAACGCCTTTACAAATATATGTAAAAATATGTTAAAATGACTTTTTTTTTATATGTTAAAAAAAATCTGAAGAATATATTTAAAAAAGTATATTTTTTTTAAATATTTGTCATATATTTTGTAATATATAAAAAAAATATTTCAACACACATACACACTTTTTTTAAAAAATATATTTTGAAATATATTGAATATGGCCAAAATTGTAGCATTTACAATATATTTTTCTTTCATGTGGGAGAGCTCATGGAGGTGATAGTGACGGAAGGACTGAACCCTCCCCTCCCCCCCCACAGACTCTGTATTGGCACCGGCTCAGAACTTCTCCGGCCCAGAACTTCTCCGGAAGAAGAGAAAAATAAACAGTTGAGATTGGAGAACTCCTTCCACGCTCCCTGGAGACGTGTGGCTGGCAGAGTGACTAATCCCCTCTTATGTATTGAGTATTATGTTTTATCCAGACAAGTATCATCAACAAATGACTTCATTTTCCTTTTTTAAAGTCATGAGGGAAACCCAAAGTCAATGCCAAATGACGTATAGGGTGTGTTGGGGTGTTTCTTAGGTGGGAATCCCCTCCATATCACCTCCGGGCACTGTCACAGACTAATACAGGCCTGCAGGGGATTCTCCTTGTATTTAAGAGTTGACATTTATTTACTGAAATGTTTGCGTGTCACCAGGGCTGCTGTTATAAACCATGCCCCCCCCCCCCGTACAGCCAATCTGATAGCCCTTTCCCCCCCAAAAAAAACACAGTTTACTATACTTCAGTTATGAATGAACACAGTGTTTGGTACTGATCACTCATTGTGTTCATTCAAGAAAGGAAGTCGCTTGTAAATGTAACATATTCACCGGACCCTTCCACCACTCTCCATCCGGAAGGATCCTGTTGTGTGCTTGCAGCTACCGGCAGGAAGGAGAGGAGGAAAGCCAGAAGTGTGGGGGTGGGGGCACACAGGGGGGCCTGAGCAGAAGGGGAAAATGTATGGTGCACAGGGAGGGTGATGGGTGCAGCAAAGGGGGCAATTACTGGTACCACCAGTCCTCCTGTATGGGGCCCAGGCCAGAAGGGGGGCCCAGGTAGCTGAGTGAATTGGATGTGAGCAGGGAGGCGTTCAGTACGGCAGGGGGGGAAATTACTGGAGCCGATCCCCTGTATGGCTCTCTCTGCAGCAGCTGGAAGTCAGCAGAAAGGAGAGCAGGAAAGCCAGAAGTGTGGGGGTGGGGGGGCCTGGGCAGAAGGGAGAAATGTATGGTGCACAGGCAGGGTGATGGGTGTGGCGAGGGGGGCAATTACTGGAACCACCAGTCCTCTTGTATGGGGTCCAGGCCAGAAGGGGGCAGGGAGGGCATTCGGCACGGCAGGGGGGCAATTACTGGAACCGATCCCCTGTATGGTTCCCTGCAGCAGCTGAAAGCCAGTGGGAGGGACAGGAGAAGAAGCTGGCTTTCAGCTGCTGCAGAGAGATCCATAAAGGGGATCGGTTCCATTAATTGCCCCCCTGCCGTACTGATCACCCTCCCTGCTCACATCCAATTCACTCAGCTGCCTGGGCCCTCCTGCTGGCCTGGGCCCCGTACAGTAGGACGGGTGGTACCGCCATGTCCACGGCCCTGTGTGTCACCATGGCTCCCACCATGCTTGCACATTATAGCAGAATTACCTCCCAGCATTCCTGCAATGAGGAACTAAAGGATTACAGATTGTTAGCTCCCGCCATGCTGCTTCAACGACCTCCCTCCTTACCGTCATCACCATTGCCTTCACACCCTGGTCTCCTTCCAGGTCTGCTGTCCTCTTTCTTCAGCCTTTGGGAAGCCACTGAGGACTGAACTCCTCCCACACATGAACACGGGAGGCGCACTGTCCCAGAACTGAGCTCCCACACATGAACACGGGAGGCGCACTGTCCCAGAACTGAGCTCCCACACATGAACACGGGAGGCGCGCTGTCCCAGAACTGAGCTCCCACACATGAACACAGGAGGCGTGCTGTCCCAGAACTGAGCTCCCACACATGAACACGGGAGGAGCACTGTCCCAGAACTGAGCTCCCACACATGAACACGGGAGGAGCACTGTCCCAGAACTGAGCTCCCACACATGAACACGGGAGGCGCGCTGTCCAAGAACTGAGCTCCCACACATGAACATGGGAGACGCACTGTCCCAGAACTGAGCTCCCACACATGAACACGGGAGGCGCACTGTCCCAGAACTGAGCTCCCACACATGAACACGGGAGGCGTGCTGTCCCAGAACTGAGCTCCCACACATGAACACGGGAGGAGCGCTGTCCCAGAACTGAGCTCCCACACATGAACACGGGAGGCGCGCTGTCCCAGAACTGAGCTCCCACACATGAACACGGGAGGCGCGCTGTCCCAGAACTGAGCTCCCACACATGAACACGGGAGGCGCGCTGTCCCAGAACTGAGCTCCCACACATGAACACGGGAGGCGCGCTGTCCCAGAACTGAGCTCCCACACATGAACACGGGAGGCGCGCTGTCCCATAACTGAGCTCCCACACATGAACACGGGAGGCGCGCTGTCCCATAACTGAGCTCCCACACATGAACACGGGAGGCGCACTGTCCCGGAACTGAGCTCCTACACATAAACACGGGAGACGCACTGTACCAGAACTGAGCTCCTACACATGAACACGGGAGACGCACTGTCCCAGAACTGAGCTCCCACACATGAACACGGGAGGCGCACTGTCCCAGAACTGAGCTCCCACACATGAACACGGGAGGCGCACTGTCCCAGAACTGAGCTCCCACACATGAACACGGGAGGCGCACTGTCCCAGAACTGAGCTCCCACACATGAACACGGGAGACGCACTGTCCCAGAACTGAGCTCCCACACATGAACACGGGAGGCGCGCTGTCCCAGAACTGAGCTCCCACACATGAACACGGGAGGCGCGCTGTACCAGAACTGAGCTCCCACACATGAACACGGGAGGCGCGCTGTCCCAGCACTGAGCTCCCACACATGAACACGGGAGGCGCGCTGTCCCAGAACTGAGCTCCCACACATGAACACGGGAGGCGCGCTGTCCCAGCACTGAGCTCCCACACATGAACACGGGAGGCGCGCTGTCCCAGCACTGAGCTCCCACACATGAACACGGGAGGCGCACTGTCCCAGAACTGAGCTCCCTCACATGAACACGGGAGGCGCGCTGTCGCAGAACTGAGCTCCCACACATGAACATGGGAGGCGCACTGTCCCAGAACTGAACTCCCACACATGAACACGGGAGGCGTGCTGTTCCAGTACTGAACTCCCACACATGAACACGGGAGGCGCGCTGTTCCAGTACTGAGCTCCCACACATGAACACGGGAGGCGCGCTGTCGCAGAACTGAGCTCCCAAGCTGGCCATAGATGGGGAACATTTCAAATGAAAATTCTTTGGGAAAGAATTTTCTAAGAATGTTCATTTGTTTTCTAATCATTGGCGGGATCAATTCGACATCTGTGTTTGGGTGGAGCCTAATGTAGACGTGCAGATTGAAAACATTTGTGCATTTCAGATCAATTCATCGAGTTGCCGTTTTCATTTCTTTGCATTTGTAATGACATTTTTCCAATGGATTCAAAGTATTGGAACCAAATTTAAATCCAATTTGAATCAAAAATATCAAAACGATCCACATTGTGAAGAATAGCTGGTCCTATTCTATTCTAAATTCGAATTTTGAAAGACAGTTATATATTTTCAATTCTGTTGAATTTCAATTCAATTCAATTCTATTTTTTCGTATTCTATTCTGTTATATTCTATTGTGTGCTATTCCTTTATTTTCTATTCTATTTTCTATTCTATTCAATCTGTTCTGTTTTACTCTTTCTATTCCATTCTGTGTTATTCTATTCTTTTCACAGTTTGAGATTAAGATTAAGTCCCAGATGTGACGAAACGCGTCAGTGGAAGTGACGTTGGACGCACTGAGCAGGAACCGGAAGTGATACGGCGGCCATTTTGGAGTGTGGAGCCGCACTGTTATCCACCTGGAAGCTGCCTGGTAATCCCCAGCTATGTGGGGTTTCTTTTAACGTGCTGATTATTATTTATACATGTAAGCAGATTCATTAAAGTATATTTCATGGTATGATACGGAATTACACTATAATCTTTTCATATACATCCTGCGTGGAGCCGGGAGACCGGGGAACTGGCTTACGGTACCATGAGGAGATGAGATTCTAATCATAACGTCAGGAGTGGAGGCAAGGAGACTGAGTGGTTTTTACAGAGTCCTCTACTAGATATCTTACAGCGTTTTTTCATTTTATTAGGGTAAGGGTATATATGCTATGAGTATTAGAAGTGATACACTATTTGAAGTGGTTTACACGGAGTGAAACACATCACTAGTTTGGCACAAGCATTGCTGTGTTTTTTTCTTCTTTTTTTCACGTTTTTTGCACTAATGTTTGAGGTTGCACGTGTGGAGTGTTATTTTTAAAGTTATTAAGGTAATGCACTATGTTGAATTTTTTTGATTCTTTGAGGGTTTCCGTGGAAGCTGTTCTGAGGATTACAACACTATAAAGAAGTGATTTCAAGTGGGACGTATTAAGATACTTTTATTTTGGACGTTAAGACACTTATTTAACATTTTGTGTGAATTTATGTGTTTGGACATCTATCATCTGTAGAGCACTTATTGATATTTTGGAAGAGGGGGTTTTTCACTAGTAGGTGGGTTGGATGATTCTTGTAGATCAAATTTTTGATGTTTGTAGCTTTGTAGGGTTGAAAGTTATTTTCTATTCAGAATCGAGTAGCTTATTGGGTTGTTTGGAGGATTTACCGTATTATATACTTACATCGTTGACCATGGTTAGTCTGATATTTTGGAACTTTGGATTGAATTTTTGGTGACCTGGGATACTCCCAAAACATCAGGCATTGGCCAGGGACACTTCTGTCTCTCAATTAGTAACATAAGCACAAGAATACATATCACAAGAACAGTTTATAGGTTCACGGCTGGGGACCATGAGGCAGCATTAGCACAGGTGAAGGTAGACTACAATTGTCCACAGGTTCATGGCTGGGGAACATGAGACAGCTTTAGCACAGGTAAAGGTAGACTGGAACAGTTTAAAGGTTCACGGCTGGGGACCATGAAGCAGCTTTTTGTACAGGTGAAGGTAGACTACAATAGTCCACAGGTTCATGGCTGGGGACCATGAAGCAGCTTTAGCACAGGTAAAGGTAGACTGGAACAGTTTAAAGGTTCATGGCTGGGGACCATGAAGCAGCTTTAGCACAGGTAAAGGTAGACTGGAACAGTTTAAAGGTTCACGGCTGGGGACCATGAAGCAGCTTTAGCACAGGTAAAGGTAGACTGGAACAGTTTAAAGGTTCATGGCTGGGGACCATGAGACAGCATTAGCACAGGTGAAGGTAGACTGGAACAGTTTAAAGGTTCATGGCTGGGGACCATGAAGCAGCTTTAGCACAGGTAAAGGTAGACTGGAACAGTTTAAAGGTTCACGGCTGGGGACCATGAAGCAGCTTTAGCACAGGTAAAGGTAGACTGGAACAGTTTAAAGGTTCACGGCTGGGGAACATGAGACAGCATTAGCACAGGTGAAGGTAGACTTGAACAGTTTATAGATACACGGCTGGGGACCACGAAGCAGCTTTTTGTACAGGTGAAGGTAGACTACAATAGTCCACAGGTTCATGGCCGGGGACCATGAGGCAGCTTTAACACAAGTGGAGGTAGACTTGAACAGTTTAAAGGTTCATGGCTGGGGACCATGAGGCATCTTTAACACCGGTGAAGGTAGACTAGAATAGTTCACAGGTTCGCAGCTGGGGACCATGTAGTAGCTTTAGCACAGGTAAAGGTAGACTGGAACAATTTACAGCTGGGGACCATGCATTGCAGTGCAGCGCAAAAAGAGGCTCTACTCACAGGATCCTGGAAAAGGAAGCAGTCCATAGGTGCAGCCTCTTGTAGCGTAGCCCAGCATCCAGTTCAAAGGGGCTCCAGGGCCAAGCAGCTCCCCTCTTCTCAGCTCACAGATGCATCTCCACAAGCGGGAAATGGAAATCTCCTCAGGGCTCCAGACTATTTAACCGCATCCTAACCTCACCATCTGGGCACACCTCCCCAAGGAATTGTCTAGTCCCTACTCAATATTTAGGCTGGTCATTTGAATTCATCCTCCCTAAGCTCCAGAAACTTCTTCTAGAGGTGGGGGAAGCACTCAAACTCCCAGCCTGTGAATCCCTAAGTGGACCGGACCAAACAATCACAGCTTCTATAATCACAGAAGAACCTTGCTTTGTGCACTGGTGGGCAGTCATGTTGGAACAGGAAGGGGCCATCCCCAAACTCTTCCCACAAAGTTGGGAGCATGAAATTGTCCAAAATGTCTCCTTAAGAGTGCCCTTCACAGGAACTAGAGGGCCAAGCCAAACCCCTGAAAAACAACCCCACATCATAATCCCCCCTCCACTAAACTTTACACTTGGCACAATGCAGTCAGGCAAGTACCGTTCTCCTGGCAACTGCCAGACCCAGACACGTCCATTGGATTGCCAGACAGAGAAGCGTGAATGGTCACTCCAGAGAACGCCTCCACTGCTCTAGAGTCCAGTGGCGGCGTGCTTTACACCACGGCATCCGACGCTTTGCATTGCACTTGGTGATGGAAGGTTTGGATGCAGCTGCTCGGCCATGGAAACCCATTCCATGAAGCTCTCTATGCACTGTTGTTGGGCTCATCTGAAGGCCACACCAAGTTTGGAGGTCTTTAGCTATTGACTCTGCAGACAGTTGGTGACTTCTGCACACTGTGCGCTTCAGCATGCGCTGACCCCGCCCTGTCATGTGACGTGGACTACCACTCGGTGGCTGAATTGCTGTTGTTCCCAGTTACTTCCACTTTGTTATAATCCCACTAACAGTTGAGCGTGGAATATTTATTAGCCAGGAAATGTCACGGATGGACTTATTGCCCAGGTGACCACCTATCACGGGACCACGCTTGGAGTCACTGAGCTCCTGAGAGCGACCCATTCCTTCACCAATGTTTGTAGAAGCAGTCTGCATGCCTAGGGGCCTGATTGTATACACCTGTGTCCATGGAGGGGATTTGAACACCTGAATCACATGATATGGAGGGGATTGGAACACCTGAATCACATGATTGGGCTGGCCCAATACTTTTGGCAATGTAGTGTATATAACCCTCCATGATGCTTATTGGGGCATTTAGAGAAAGATAATCTCCCTAATTGCACAAAACAACTTTTTTAATTATTGTTTTCCTATGGCAAGAAACTGAAATGGAAATCCTGCGTCCCACCCACTCTGATTGGCTCGGTCTTATTAAGCAAGTCATTCCTGTGTGTAAACTCACATACGAGGCTAGAGGATGCCCAAAGAAGTTTGGTAAACTTTGGTCCCACTAGCTGGACTCACAAGCTATGATACTACAGGAATAATGATTTATTTACAGATATTTGGTTTGAATCCCAACCACGGCACCACCTGCCTGGAGTTTACATGTTCTCCCTGTGCCTGCGTGGGTTTCCTCGGGGTACTCCGGTTTCCTCCTACACTTCAAAGACATGCTGGTAGGTGAATTGGCTCCTGTCTAAATTGTCCCTAGTATGTGTATGTATGAATGTGAGTTAGGGACCTTAGATTGTACACCCCTTGAGGGTTAGGGACTGATGTGAATGTACAATATATATGTAAAGCGCGGCGTAAATTGACGGCGCTATATAAGTACCTGAGATAAATAAAATAAAAATAAATATTTACACAGGTATGCTGGTTTAGGCTGCTAGTTCTATTCTTTGCTGTTTGACTTACATACTAGAAAGAAAGGTCTTGCTCTAGGCGTGTAACTGATGATTTTTCTTTTTTGTACTGAGACGCTATATTGTATAGACATATGTTCAGCTGTTATGTGCTCTCTATATGTCTGGGCTGTACAATTGTTTTTCTGTATATTAAAGCAACATTTTCCTTTAATTCCCCCCCCCCCCAAACCTGAGCACCCCCTATGGACAAGAGCAATTTTTACAATCCTAAACGGCAACAAAATTAAACAAAACACACTTTTTATTTTTTTTTCAGCAATGTTAGTTTAAAAATAAATATGGTATTTGCACAAAAAATATAAACATTTTCTTCTATAATTTGTCCTGTTTAAAATGACACTATGGCTCCATTCACACTAGGGCGTTTTTCAGCTCCACGCCTGGCGCTCAGAAACTCTCAACAAGCAAAATCCAATTCATTTCTATGGCCCTTGTTCACATATGAACATTTTGTTGCTACTTTTCAGGTAGATCTGAGCATTTTGTCCCCATAGACTTGAATGGAAAACACCTGAACAGTGGGAATGAGTGTTTTTTCAATTGTTTTTTCAAGCGTTTTCAGCTCAAACAGCAGCTATTTCTATTGGTCGCAACAAAAAACTGTGGAATAGACTCCCTCAGGAGTTGGTTGTGGCCAGCTCAGTGGATTGCTGTAGGAAAGTCCTGGATTATTTCTTGGATACACAGAATATAACTGGAGCAGGGGCGGACTGACCATTTGGAAACTTGTGCACTGGAAGCCCGTCCAGAGCGATGATGTGCCGCTGATGCTGGAGCAAGTAGTGGACAAGAAGTGGCTGAAAGAGGCTGGAGAAGATCAGCAGCTCCATTGTGGGGAAAACAAAGGATGACGCAGGCATGGTCATTCTGTGCAGAGCTGCACCAGATTTTGCACTCTCCAGTTTTAGTAAATCACCCCCCAATATCTTTTCTCACATAGGTACAGTATGAACAGGATCAGCTTAAAGAAGGACTCCGGTGGTCAGAATACAGACTTTTGGCTGAGATCCAGAATTGGTTTTCCCTGCACATAGAGACAATGTAGGTAGCAGGGGCGGACTGACCATTTGGAAACTCGGGCACTGCCCAAGGGCCCGGGGTCAGTAGGGGGCCCCATGAGATGCCCCTGGTACCTTTTTTATAGGCTTTTTTCAGTGTGGGCCAGGACACAGGGGCCCCATGATCCCCTATTGCCCGGGGGCCCCATGAGTTACCAGTCCGCCCCTGAACTGGATATAACATTTCTAGGTAAAGCTGATCCAGGGAATATCCGATTGCCTCTCGGGGGATCAGGAAGGAATTGTTTCCCTGCAGGAGCAAATTGGATCGTGCTTTGCTGGGTTTTTTTTTGCCTTCCTCTGGATCAACTGTGGGTGTAGGATTATAACTTGTTTTTTTTTTCTATGGTTGAACTGGATGGACTTTTGTCTTTTTTCAGCCAGACTATGTAACGCCTAAATGAAAAACACCTGAAAAAAATGCCTAGAATATTTGAAAATCTGCTAAAAAAAAACCTGAAAAAAAACCCGCTTGAAAAAACACCTGAAAAACACTCAGCTCAGTGTGAAAGGAGCCTAAAATGATGATTCTGCTACAAAGTATTGCAAAGTTACTTACAAATGAAATAAAGTTTTTGTTTTTTTTCCATTGTTGCACTTTTTTTTTAAAATGGGAAATGTGTAAATATATGTTAAAGGTGTAAAAATATTACCAAACAAAACAAAAAAAGTCTAATCATTAAACGTTAATAAAATAGACGCAAACCAAAAAACAGATGGAAAATAATAGTTGAAGAGGGAAGGAGACTAAGGAGTTAATTAGGGCTGAAAGTAAACTAAAGGTTAACAAGGGGTTAAACAGAGGAACTTTTTGTGACAATTTATTTTTTTTTTAACTTGTCAGGTTGTTTTAATTGACATCATTTGCAGATCCAAGTTCATCCCTTTGGTTTGAATAAACAGAAAGATACAAAAGTAACAATATGTTACCTTGTATCTTTGTATAATTGTGGAGTAGTTTTATTTATAACTGCTTTTTTGACAGCCACAGCATCCGACTTCTGTGACTTCTTCACAGCTGAAAATTACTGTATACTGGGAAGAGGGGTCCCAGAAGCAGGGCAGAGAGACTGGACATGCTACACATGTCCTGTGCACAATGATTACATTTTTAGGGCATGTGTAGCACATCCAAAGTTTGCAACTATGTAAAAAAACAAATCTGTGAGTGCGACACTGTGGAATGGCATTGGTCAGGGAACAATGACATAAATTATGATGGAAAATATTACAAATCAACACTTTCAATTGTATATTTAGCAGCCAGAAAAGGAGCAAATAAGAGAGTCTCATTTCTGGGGTATACATACACTTTAGGGGCAGACCATGGTACATATCTCACCTTTATCCTGTCCCATTTTTCTCAGTCATTGTGTACCACAATCTCTGACTTCTTGAGAAATAAACAAAACAGTTACTTGGAAATCAGTGAATGGAATAGTTGTTGGAGGTGCGATGGTTCCTTTTCCTGCAGACATGGATCTATTCCTTGGAAACAGAGGCACAGTGTCAGATATATTTACAAACACTGAAGATCCATTGTTCACAGATGCAGCACAGTGGTACGGTTTACACAAGTCACATCTGAATTTTCTCTGGTTTTCTTCTACTACATTTGACAGTTTGGAAAAAAAATGAGTGTTTTATCATATGAGGAGGAAGCAGTGCTGGATCAGTAATCTGTATATAAGGTGTCAGGGCTTGTCTTGTCAGATAGTGGAGGAGGAAGCAGTGCTGGATCAGTAATCTGTATATAAGGTGACGGCGTGTGTCTTGTCAGATAGTGGAGGAGGAAGCAGTGCTGGATCAGTAATCTGTATATAAGGTGTCAGGGCTTGTCTTGTCAGATAGTGGAGGAGGAAGCAGTGCTGGATCAGTAATCTGTATATAAGGTGACGGCGTGTGTCTTGTCAGATAGCGGAGGAGGAAGCAGTGCTGGATCAGTAATCTGTATATAAGGTGACAGTGTGTGTCTTGTCAGATAGTGGAGGAGGAAGCAGTGCTGGATCAGTAATCTGTATATAAGGTGTCAGGGCTTGTCTTGTCAGATAGTGGAGGAGGAAGCAGTGCTGGATCAGTAATCTGTATATAAGGTGACGGCGTGTGTCTTGTCAGATAGCGGAGGAGGAAGCAGTGCTGGATCAGTAATCTGTATATAAGGTGACAGTGTGTGTCTGGTCAGATAGTGGAGGAGGAAGCAGTGCTGGATTAGTAGTCTGTATATAAGGTGACGGCGTGTGTCTGGTCAGATAGTGGAGGAGGAAGCAGCGCTGGATCAGTAATCTGTATATAAGGTGACGGTGTGTGTCTTGTCAGATAGTGGAGGAGGAAGCAGCGCTGGATCAGTAATCTGTATATAAGGTGACGGCGTGTGTCTGGTCAGATAGAGGAGGAGGAAGCAGCGCTGGATCAGTAATCTGTATATAAGGTGACGGCGTGTGTCTGGTCAGATAGAGGAGGAGGAAGCAGTGCTGGATTAGTAGTCTGTATATAAGGTGACGGCGTGTGTCTGGTCAGATAGTGGATGAGGAAGCAGTGCTGGATTAGTAATCTGTATATAAGGTGATGGTGTGTGTCTGGTCAGATAGTGGAGGAGGAAGCAGCGCTGGATCAGTAATCTGTATATAAGGTGACGGTGTGTGTCTGGTCAGATAGAGGAGGAGGAAGCAGCGCTGGATCAGTAATCTGTATATAAGGTGACGGCGTGTGTCTGGTCAGATAGTGGAGGAGGAAGCAGTGATGGATCAGTAATCTGTATATAAGGTGATGGTGTGTGTCTGGTCAGATAGTGGAGGAGGAAGCAGCGCTGGATCAGTAATCTGTATATAAGGTGACGGTGTGTGTCTGGTCAGATAGAGGAGGAGGAAGCAGCGCTGGATCAGTAATCTGTATATAAGGTGACGGTGTGTGTCTGGTCAGATAGAGGAGGAGGAAACAGCGCTGGATCAGTAATCTGTATATAAGGTGACGGTGTGTGTCTGGTCAGATAGTGGAGGAGGAAGCAGTGCTGGATCAGTAATCTGTATATAAGGTGACGGCGTGTGTCTGGTCAGATAGCGGAGGAGGAAGCAGCGCTGGATCAGTAATCTGTATATAAGGTGACGGCGTGTGTCTGGTCAGATAGAGGAGGAGGAAGCAGCGCTGGATCAGTAATCTGTATATAAGGTGATGGCGTGTATCTTAACAGAAAACAGGGAAGAAAGCAGCAAGTTGATGTCCATGATACAGTTGTAGTTCACTCATTCCTTGGAATTGGTTTCTTGGCTCCACAATCTGAGATCTCCAGGAAGGTGAGAATAATAATAATTTTCACACTTGTGTGGTTTGGGAAGGGAGTATTCCTCCTGACATGATAATCCTTTCCAAAAATAATCAAAGATCTGTATAAGGTCAGTATATGGGGGATGGAAGGTCTGTAAAAGGTCAGTATATGGGGGATGGAAGGTCTGTAAAAGGTCTGTATATGGGGATGGAAGGTCTGTATAAGGTCAGTATATGGGGGATGGAAGGTCTGTATAAGGTCAGTATATGGGGGATGGAAGGTCTGTATATGGGGGATGGAAGGTCTGTATAAGGTCTGTATATGGGGGATGGAAGGTCTGTATAAGGTCTGTATATGGGGGATGGAAGGTCTGTGTAGGGTCTCTAGGTGGGGAATGGAAGGCCTGTGTAGGGTCTCTAGGTGGGGAATGGAAGGCCTGTATAGGGTCTCTATGTGGGGGATGTAAGGCCTGTGTTGGGTCTCTATGTGGGGGATGGAAGACCTGTATAGGGTCTGTATTGGGTCACTATGGGGGGGGGATGGAAGGTCTGTATAGGGTCTCTATGTGGGGGATGGAAGGTCTGTATAGGGTCTCTATGTGGGGGATGGAAGGCCTGTATTGAGTCTCTATGTGGGGGATGGAAGGCCTTTGTAGGGTCTCTATGTGGGGGATGGAAGGCGTGTATTGGTTCTCTATGTGGGGGGGATGGAAGGCCTTTGTAGGGTCTCTATGTGGGGGATGGAAGACCTGTATAGGGTCTGTATAGGGTCTCTATGTGGGGGATGGAAGGTCTGTATAGGGTCTCTATGTAGGGGATGGAAGGTCTGTATAGGGTCTCTATGTGGGGGATGGAAGGTCTGTATAGGGTCTCTATGTGGGGGATGGACGGTCTGTATAGGGTCTCTATGTGGGGGATGGAAGGTCTGTATAGGGTCTCTATGTGGGGGATGGAAGGCGTGTATTGGTTCTCTATGTGGGGGGATGGAAGGCCTTTGTAGGGTCTCTATGTGAGGGGTGGAAGGCCTGTATAGGGTCTCTATGTGGGGGATGGAAGGTCTGTATAGGGTCTCTATGTGGGGGATGGAAGGTCTGTATAGGGTCTCTATGTGGGGGATGGAAGGCCTATATTGGGTCTCTATGTGGGGGATGGAAGGCCTGTATTGGGTCTCTATGTGGGGGATGGAAGGCCTGTATTGGGTCTCTATGTGGGAGATGGAAGGCCTTTGTAGGGTCTCTATGTGGGGGATGGAAGGCGTGTATTGGTTCTCTATGTGGGGGATGGAAGGTCTGTATAGGGTCTCTATGTGGGGGATGCAGGGCCTGTGTAGGGTCTCTAGGTGGGGGATGGAAGGCCTGTGTAGGGTCTCTAGGTGGGGGATGGAAGGCCTGTGTAGGGTCTCTAGGTGGGGGATGGAAGGCCTGTGTAGGGTCTCTATGGGGGGGATGGAAGGCCTGTATAGCGTCTCTATGGGGGGGGGATGGAAGGCCTGTGTAGGGTCTCTATGGGGGGGATGGAAGGCCTGTATAGCGTCTCTATGGGGGGGATGGAAGGCCTGTATAGCGTTTCTATGGGGGGGATGGAAGGCCTGTATAGCGTCTCTATGGGGGGGATGGAAGGCCTGTATAGCGTCTCTATGGGGGGGATGGAAGGCCTGTATAGCGTCTCTATGGGGGGGATGGAAGGCCTGTATTGGGTCTCTATGGGGGGGATGGAAGGCCTGTATAGCGTCTCTATGGGGGGGATGGAAGGCCTGTATAGCGTCTCTATGGGGGGGATGGAAGGCCTGTATTGGGTCTCTATGGGGGGGATGGAAGGTTTGTTGTTCTAATCCTCCAACACAGTAACAAAGTAAGAATGTCTGTCTGGAAATGTTCGACCTTCTCCAACCTTCGTCTTCTATTGATCTGCAGGAAGATCAAACAATCCCTCGGAGAGGCCGCCTTCCATTCATCCTCATTGGTTGGGCTCCATGGACTTGTATCATTTTCTAATCTATGTAACTATGTATGTCACCGATATACCAATATAAATTCCTTCCTTATCGATGGCAGATACGGGGGAGGGGGAGGGGTGTAAAATAAAGAAAGAAATCAGTGAAAAGAAAGGCAAAGCTGCACTCCTGGCTGCACTCCAGGCTGCACTGCATGCTGCACTCCAGGCTGCACTCCATGCTGCACTCCAGGCTGACATAAAAGGCACATTACTGCACCTCTGTATCCATGAATACATTGTTACACGTATTTTTGTCATGTAAGTAGCTGAATGTGACCCGGTTATCAGCCTCTTGCAGTCCCTGTACAGCAGAGCTCAGACTGGGAGAGGGTGAGGCAGCACAAGGAGCTGATCAGTTGTGTTGCAGGGATCACGTGTTATCAAGGAGCATGCTGATAGGAGGAGAGAACAAAGTGACAGAGAGATGGGAGCTGTATTTCTTTGTGATCATCGGGTAATGGTTTCCTTGTCTGGAATGTCTTGTCATCTGATTGCGGTGGAGATGTTTATTTCAGATTCTTCGTACTAAATGAGTTTTATAACATGGAGCCTGGCCTGAGGTCCCTGATGTGAATCCTCCATTATTCTGTGAGGCCGGCCTGAGGTCTCCGATATGAATCCTCCATTATTCTGTGAGGCCGGCCTGAGGTCTCCGATGTGAATCCTCCATTATTCTGTGAGGCCGGCCTGAGGTCCCCGATGTGAATCCTCCATCATTCTGTGAGGCCGGCCTGAGGTCCCCGATGTGAATCCTCCATCATTCTGTGAGGCCGGCCTGAGGTCCCCTATGTGAATCCTCCATCATTCTGTGAGGCCGGCCTGAGGTCCCCGATGTGAATCCTCCATCATTCTGTGAGGCCGGCCTGAGGTCCCCGATGTGAATCCTCCATCATTCTGTGAGGCCGGCCTGAGGTCCCCGATGTGGATCCTCCATCATTCTGTGAGGCCGGCCTGAGGTCCCCGATTTGGATCCTCCATCATTCTGTGAGGCCGGCCTGAGGTCCCCGATGTGAATCCTCCATCATTCTGTGAGCCTGGCCTGAGGTCCCCGATGTGAATCCTCCATCATTCTGTGAGGCTGGCCTGAGGTCCCCGATGTGGATCCTCCATCATTCTGTGAGGCCGGCCTGAGGTCCCCGATTTGGATCCTCCATCATTCTGTGAGGCCGGCCTGAGGTCCCCGATGTGAATCCTCCATCATTCTGTGAGCCTGGCCTGAGGTCCTCCATCATTCTGTGAGGAAAGGAGAGGAGTGGGGAAGGGAGAGGAGTGGGGAAGGGAGAGGAGAGAACAGAAGATGCACTTTGCCCAGATGCAGATCTCTCACCTGTAATCCCAGCAGTGGGGTGACAATAGCCATATCTGCCCTCACAGCTGCTACAGGACCTGGAGCCCCATCTGGGTGTTGTTGGGGCAAATCAAACATAGAACGCGTGTGTTGCTATATCACTGTATTATTAATGATAAGTGACATTGACCCTGCACCCCCTGACACTGACCCTGTACCCCCTGACATTGACCTTGTACCCCCTAGCACTGACCCTGCACCCCGTGACATTGACCCTGTACCCCCTGACACTGACCCTGCACCCCCTGACACTGACCCTGCACCCCCTGACATTGACCCTGCACCCCCTGACACTGACCTTGTACCCCCTGACATTGACCCTGCACCCCCTGACCCTGCACCCCCTGACACTGACCCTGCACCCCCTGACACTGACCTTGTACCCCCTGGCACTGACCCTGCACCCCCTGACATTGACCCTGCACCCCCTGACACTGACATTGACCCTGCACCCCCTGACACTGACCCTGCACCCCCTGACATTGACCCTGCACCCCCTGACACTGACCTTGTACCCCCTGACATTGACCCTGTACCCCCTGACCCTGCACCCCCTGACCCTGCACCCCCTGACACTGACCTTGTACCCCCTGGCACTGACCCTGCACCCCCTGACATTGACCCTGCACCCCCTGACACTGACATTGACCCTGCACCCCCTGACATTGACCTTGTACCCCCTGACATTGACCCTGTACCCCCTGACATTGACCCTGCACCCCCTGACACTGACCTTGTACCCCCTGACATTGACCCTGTACCCCCTGACATTGACCCTGCACCCCCTGACACTGACCTTGTACCCCCTGACATTGACCCTGCACCCCCTGACACTGACCCTGTACCCCCTGGCACTGACCCTGCACCCCCTGACATTGACCCTGTACCCCCTGACATTGACCCTGCACCCCCTGACATTGACCTTGTACCCCCTGACACTGACTCTGTACCCCCTGGACATTGACCTTGTACCCCCTGACATTGACCCTGCACCCCCATGACAATCCAGAAGATATAACGTCAGTCATATAGGAGGAAACTTCAGAACATTGGTCACTAGTCACAGAACCCCCTTCGCAGGCTGCGCAGTAATGGGAATCTGTTCAGCTGTTCTAGCAATGTAGCCGTATTGCTCTCAGGATTTCTGGTCATCCCGGCCAGCACTGAAATCAACCCTAACACAGTCTGCCTTGGGCTAAAAACTGGCCGCTGTCTGTAATTCTGTAAACCGCTCACGTACAGAGGTATCGGGGTTGCAGAGTAATGGGGTGTAGGACTTCTATCATGTCATCATGTAAAACAATGGTATAATCATGATTAATATTGGTACTACAGCTTTTTATATTTTTTTTATATCAATTTTTTTATAAAATGTATTTATTTTTTTTATTTTTATTTTATTATTATTATTTTATTATTAATTTATTTTTTTATAAAATGTTTATATACATTTTTTATAAAATGTTATATTTTTTGCTGACGGCTGCGCCATTGTTTGTTGTAGGCGTTACTTGGTTACATATGGGGCCCCATCTCTGTAGTCCTGTCCCTGAACCCCAGCACAGCCTGGCATGCTGCAAAGACAAGGCGATAGGACAAAGGCGACATCTGCAAATCGTTGTCATGTGTCACTCTTTGGACGACCTTGAGATAACGGAGTGTTCCTCCCATCCACGGTCATGGCCGTGTCTGTGGACTCGCTGATACGAAGGTCACCTCTTATCACCCTTCACAAAAGGCAAACATTGTACAAAGAGCTAACAATTCTCTAAATACCAAATTGAATGTTTCTGCTTGAAATGCAGATATGGCAACCACTGACCAGGGAACTTTACACATTTATAGTAGCGTGAAAAAAAAGGGTTCAGATGAAGTCCAAGTATTTCTGATAGACGCCAGTCAAACTTCCCATCCATTCCTTATAATTACATGAAAATAGGGTGTGCAGCGCTATACAAATAAAACACACTATCTAAAGTATGGCAAAATATGACAGAAATGGAAAAGTCCTATAAACTGAATGTTAAACAGTCCAAGGTGGTAAAATATCAGTCCAAAAGGTATACTCCAGTGATGGAGTATAAATAACTTCAATCCAAATGGGTATATTCCAGCATCCTAACATGAAGGTGTAGAAAAATTGCCCACTCACCGGAAGTGCAATTTAATGTGCACATAGAAATTCCATGAAGCCGGAGGTCCCATGAAGGAATAGCTTGATGATAAAGGTGCCCTCTGGTGGTAGATGGGGTGACGGCTGCCAGAGAAGTTGATCTGGACCAATATCCCAAATTGTCCTGCCTGGGTGGACTCCTAGAATGCTGGGAGGGTTAGAGTACCAGTATAGGTATAGTGTAAACGAGCTCTTTAAATGCACTGACCAGTGAATACAAATGATGGCCACCGGACCTCCTGATCCGGTGGCGTAACGTCAAGGCGTGCAGAGGCTCCTCCTAGACGCGCTTCGTGTAATAACACGTCTCCTGTAGGGGCATCACCCCTACAGGAGACGTGTTATTACACGAAGCGCGTCTAGGAGGAGCCTCTGCACGCCTTGACGTTACGCCACCGGATCAGGAGGTCCGGTGGCCATCATTTGTATTCACTGGTCAGTGCATTTAAAGAGCTCGTTTACACTATACCTATACTGGTACTCTAACCCTCCCAGCATTCTAGGAGTCCACCCAGGCAGGACAATTTGGGATATTGGTCCAGATCAACTTCTCTGGCAGCCGTCACCCCATCTACCACCAGAGGGCACCTTTATCATCAAGCTATTCCTTCATGGGACCTCCGGCTTCATGGAATTTCTATGTGCACATTAAATTGCACTTCCGGTGAGTGGGCAATTTTTCTACACCTTCATGTTAGGATGCTGGAATATACCCATTTGGATTGAAGTTATTTATACTCCATCACTGGAGTATACCTTTTGGACTGATATTTTACCACCTTGGACTGTTTAACATTCAGTTTATAGGACTTTTCCATTTCTGTCATATTTTGCCATACTTTAGATAGTGTGTTTTATTTGTATAGCGCTGCACACCCTATTTTCATGTCATTTTCCTAGAAAGGCTTTGTGGTTCCTTTTTGTGCATCAGCAGCTTTTTACTGGTGCGCTCGCTATCTCACACATTTATACCCCATTCCTTATAATTAGGCCGGCCATACATTATACAATTTTCTTGAGATTTTTGGTTTAGATTTACCAAAAACCATATAATAGGAGGTCAAACCAAAACAACACTTTCAATTGTATCCAATTAGGCGAGCTCTTGCACTACATAGTTGAAGGGAAATCTAAAGGAAACTGAGCAGAAATTGGACAGAAAATTGTATAGTGTATGGCCAGCCTTAGTCCTTCACCTGGATTCAGTAGCAGAAGGCCAATGGTTTCAGCAGCCTTACAGGACCAACAACACTTCCAGGTTTTTATTTAAAAAAAAAAAAAATGCATAGTTGTTTGTCCATTGAAACTAAATTAATTCTGTGCAAATTGGGAAAAAAAGAAATATTCTCAACCTAAATTTTCTGCAGATGAAATGTTATTCATTGCAAAAAAAAAATGTGATTGGAGAAAATACCACACTATGGCCACTCGATGGCGCTGAGGAACACACTTAGTCTCTATGATACTCAGCACCATCTAGTGACCAGAATTTGGTATTTTCCACATTCACAGGTTGTTGTTTTTTTATTTAAAGCGAAGCTCCACCCAAAAGAGGAAGTTCGGCTTTAAGGACTGCTCCCCCATTAAGGATTGGCACCTTTGGGGGGCGGGGGAGCAGGTACTTGAATTTCACAGGTACCCACTCCCACTATAGCATGAGAAAATTCCATTTTGACCCATTTGTATGAAACAAATTTACATGCAGTTTCAATCGAGAAAAGAAAAAAATTCTATATATATATATATATATATAAATACACCCAAAAATACATATGCACTATATTGCCAAAAGTATTGGGAAACCCCTCCCAATAATTGCGAAAGTAGTTGTGTGCAGTTAGGAAGATTATCTTTCTTTAAATACCCCAATAAGCATCATGGAGGGTTACATACAACTATATTGCCAGATGTATTGGCCCCGCCCTCCCAATCATGTGATTCCGGAGTTCCAATCCCCTCCCAATCATGTGATTCAGGTGCTCCAATCCCCTCCATGGACACAGGTGTATACAATCAAGCCCCTAGGCATGTAGACGGCTTCTACAAACATTGGTGAAAGAATGGGTCGCTCTCAGGAGCTCAGTGACTCCAAGCGTGGTCCCGTGATAGGTGGTCACCTGGGCAATAAGTCCATCCGTGACATTTCCTGGCTACTAAATATTCCACGCTCAACTGTTAGTGGGATTATAACAAAGTGGAAGCAACTGGGAACAACAGCCACTCAGCCACCAAGTGGTAGGCCACGTCACATGACAGGGCGGGGTCAGCGCATGCTGAAGCGCACAGGGCGCAGAAGTCGCCAACTGTCTGCAGAGTCAATAGCTAAAGACCTCCAAACTCGGTGTGGCCTTCAGATGAGCCCAACAACAGTGCGTAGAGAGCTTCATGGAATTAGTTTCCATGGCCGAGCAGCTGCATCCAAGCCTTCCATCACCAAGTGCAATGCAAAGCGTCGGATGCCGTGGTGTAAAGCACGCCGCCACTGGACTCTAGAGCAAAGGAGACCTGTTCTCTGGAGGGACCAATCACGCTTCTCTGTCTGGCAATCCAATGGACGTGTCTGGGTTTGGCGGTTCCAGGAGAACGGTACTTGCCTGACTGCATTGTGCCAAGTGTAAAGTTTGGTGGAGGGGGGATTATGGTGTGGGGTTGTTTTTCAGGGGTTGGGCTTGGCCCCCTAGTTCCAGTGAAGGGAACTCTTAAGGCGACAATTTCATGCTGCCAACCTTTTGGGAAGAATTTGGGGATGGCCCCTTCCTGTTCCAACATGACTGCCCACCAGTGCACAAAGCAAGGTCCATAAAGACATGGAGGAGCCAGTTTGGGGTGGAAGAACTTGACTGGCCTGCACAGAGTCCTGACCTCAACCCCATAGAACACCTTTGGGATGAATTAGAGTGGAGACTGCGAGCCAGGCCTCCTCCCCCGACATCAGTGCCTGACCTGACAAATGTGCTTCTGGAAGAATGGTCCAACCTTCCCATAGACACCCTCCTAAACCTTGTGGACGGCCTTCCCAGAAGAGTTGAAGCTGTTATAGCTGCAAAGGGCGGGGCCAACTCAATATTGAACCCTACGGACTACGACTGGGGGGCCATTAAAGGTCATGTGGGTGGAAAGGGCGGGGCCAACACAATATTGAACCCTACGGACTAAGACTGGGAGGAGCCATTAAAGGTCATGTGCGTGGAAAGGGCGGGGCCGACTCAATATTGAACCCTACGGACTAAGACTGGGAGGAGCCATTAAAGGTCATGTGCGTGGAAAGGGCGGGGCCGACTCAATATTGAACCCTACGGACTAAGACTGGGAAGAGCCATTAAAGGTCATGTGCGTGGAAAGGGCGGGGCCGACTCAATATTGAACCCTACGGACTAAGACTGGGAGGAGCCATTAAAGGTCATGTGCGTGGAAAGGGCGGGGGCCCAATATTGGGGGCAATATAATGTATGTACACAGTGATTTCCCCATCGTAGATGTGCTGTAGTCAGGGGCACAAATATTCAATCCATACTGCTGACCTCCCTGGCTATAACGACACCTTCTCATCAGCCCTATAAGACCATGTAACCCGTTACTAGCCATGTACTTCATATGTACAGAGAGGGTGCGGTCTCACCCCCCCCTGCTGCACACGTGTCCATAGGCGGCAGAGGTTTCCCTGGTAGAAGCACGCTAGCTCCACACCCCCAACACAACGTCCATGGCAGCTCCTAGCTCTAGTATTGATAAAAAGCAGGAGGGACCGACTCCTGATCATGTGACCACTGTGACAGCCAATCACAATCATGTGGTCCTTTTTTTTTTTCCCCCTTTGTTCCATATCAGTGCTGCTGATCTCCTGCAGCCTCTTTGCAGCCATGATGGTGACAACTGTGGGCCATGCCTGGTGTGTTGAAACAGCTTCTTGTAGTCTGCATTGGGAAACTGTGACAAGGTGACAACACAGCATCACTATTGTGACACAGGAACAAAGTGTTGTCACCCCATAAAAGGAAGTGTCTGAACGAGGACCTCCATGACAGGACATATAGTGGGAGATTTACTAAAACTGGAGAGTGAAAAATCTGGTGCAGCTCTACATAGAAACCAATCAGCTTCCAGGTTGTATTGTCAAAGCTTCATTGAACAAGTGGATGCTAGAAGCTGATTGGCTGCCATGCACAGCTGCACCAGATCCTGAGTGCTCCAGTTATAGTAACTATCCCTCATAGTTTGCTTGGTGCAATTCGTCTCATAAACAAGTTCCATTACAGCCCCCATTATACTTTTTTTTTCCCCCCCAAACTTGGACTTGCTGATCTTCTCCAGCCTCTTTCAGCCACTTCCCATCTACATACACTTGCTCCAGCATCAGCTGCCCATCATTTCTCTGGACTGATTTTCTGATAGTGGCAAACAGAGGACCAGGTCTGGGCAATGTGTCAGCACAGCTGCTTGTAGTCTCCAGCAGGGGGCGTATGGGACAGGGTGACAACATAAAAGCACAATTGGTACACAGGAACAGAGCGTTGTCACCCTTTAACAGGAAGTGCCTGAACAAGGAACTTCATGGCAGGATCAGATATTTCTTAGAAAGGTATAGCCTGTATGACATTTTATCTGCTGGATTTACATAGAATGAAGGATCTTTGATAGAAGAGGTCCTGTGTGGCAGATTTCTGGTTGCTAATGGTGGCAGACATGGGGGAGAGACATGCTGTTCAGTTCCAGGAACGGTCTTTGAATTTCACCTGAACACCCATTCCTCCATCTCCCCCCCCGGCCTGCGGCTGCGGTGGTTTCCTCCTCGTTCTCTGTAGGGTTGCAGCAAGACGGCCACAAAGGAGGAAACTCCGAGGACAGGACTGGTTGGGAAATCCCATTACCGGCACCCAGAATTACTGACCAGAGGGAAGCCGGAATTAGGAAACGGCCTGACAACACCGCTGAAAACTTCCCGCTGCGTCACTGAATGGACCTGGGGGTAACATTACCATGGCTGCCATCGTCTGTTCACCCTTCCCAGTCATCAACCCAGACCGAGGATACGGGACATTCTATTCGGTCAGAGACCGAGGACACGGGACACTCTATTCGGTCAGAGACCGAGGACACGGGACACTCTATTCGGTCAGAGACCGAGGACACGGGACACTCTATTCGGTCAGAGACCGAGGACACGGGACACTCTATTCGGTCAGAGACCGAGGACACGGGATATTCTATTACGTCAGAGACCGAGGATACAGGACATTCTACTCGGTCAGAGACCGAGGGGACAGGACACTCTATTCGGTCAGAGACCGAGGATACAGGACATTCTATTACGTCAGAGACCGAGGATACAGGACATTCTATTCGGTCAGAGACCGAGGGGACAGGACACTCTATTCGGTCAGAGACCGAGGATACAGGACATTCTATTCGGTCAGAGACCGAGGATACAGGACATTCTATTCGGTCAGAGACCGAGGGGACAGGACACTCTATTCGGTCAGAGACCGAGGATACAGGACATTCTATTACGTCAGAGACCGAGGATACAGGACATTCTATTCGGTCAGAGACCGAGGATACAGGACATTCTATTCGGTCAGAGACCGAGGGGACAGGACACTCTATTCGGTCAGAGACCGAGGATACAGGACATTCTATTCGGTCAGAGACCGAGGGGACAGGACACTCTATTCGGTCAGAGACCGAGGATACAGGACATTCTATTCGGTCAGAGACCGAGGATACAGGACATTCTATTCGGTCAGAGACCGAGGATACAGGACATTCTATTCGGTCAGAGACCGAGGGGACAGGACACTCTATTCGGTGAGAGACCGAGGATACAGGACATTCTATTACGTCAGAGACCGAGGATACAGGACATTCTATTCGGTCAGAGACCGAGGATACAGGACATTCTTTTACGTCAGAGACCGAGGATACAGGACATTCTATTACGTCAGAGACCGAAATCAGCCCCCCCCCCCCAAAAAAAATGAAGATAAAAATGACTAAATCAGCCCACTTCTTATGAGTCCAGGTCCTTCTAGACCGGCCCCCAGCCTGCGATTGGACAGTGAGAGGAGATGCAGCACAGTGATGACCTTATCTCTCTGGTCTTTCCTCCTATCAATGTGCTACTTGTAAATTCCTTGTTGTGCTTCTTCCTCTCCCACGCCAGCTCTGCTATACAAGGACTGGGAGAGGATTATACCGGGTCACATTCAGGTACATAAATGGATACAGAGCTGCATTCATTGTGTCCTTTATATCTAACTGGAGTTCAGCTTTCATAACCAGCAGTGCCGGGACAAGGTCAGCCACTGGAAGGAAAGATATGCCTGGCTGTGGTGTCACTGAAATGAACCATTTCTCTATATCTATTGCACTGGAAGGGGAAAAGTCTCTGTGTTTGTGTCGTCACTCAAAGGACAAATATCCCTGTGGCCATGGTGTCATTGAAAGGAAAAATATCCCTGCATTAGTGATGTCACTCAAAAGAAAACTATCCCTCTGTCCATGGTGTTAGTGAAAGGAAAAATATCCCTGTACCCGTAATGTCACTCAACTGGAAAATATCCCTGTGTGCGTGGTGTCACTCAACTGGAAAATATCCCTGTGGGCATAGTGTCACTGAAAAGTAAAAAAATTCTCTCTGTGGTGTCAAAAAAAAAAAAAAAGGAAAAATTTCCCTATGTCAGTGGCATTACTGGAAGGAAAAATAACCCTGTGGCCATGGTGTCACTGAAAAGAAAAATATCCCAGCATCTGTGGTGTCAGTCAAAGGAAAAAATTTACCTGTGTAGGTGGGATCACTGGAAGAAACACCACAACAAATGCTCTTTCCTCACCCCCCCCCCCCCCCCATGCTTAGAGCTCTTCCTTCAACCCCCTCTTCCCCATTACAAAGCTCACCCCCATCCTTCCCCCAGTACAGAGCTTGAGTACCCCCAGCCTCTTGCCTAGTCCTTAGTACAGGGAGAGCAGCTGACAGGAGGCTGGAGGGTTGTCATACTCTTAGTGAGTGCTTCCTATTCTGCAACAAGACAGCCCAGCCTCCTGTCAGACGCTCCTCCTGCACTGAGGACATGGAGGCACTTGAGGCACCATAACTTGTAAATACAGAAGCTGGCTCAGGTCGCCATCTTCTGTGTTTACTACAAGTTGTCATCAGCCAGCGGGGGGCTCAGGACGCCATCTTCTGTGTTTACTACAAGTTGTCAGCAGCCAGCGGGGGGCTCAGGACGCCATCTTCTGTGTTTACTACAAGTTGTCAGCAGCCAGCGGGGGGCTCAGGACGCCATCTTCTGTGTTTACTACAAGTTGTCAGCAGCCAGCGGGGGGCTCAGGACGCCATCTTCTGTGTTTACTACAAGTTGTCAGCAGCCAGCGGGGAGCTCAGGGTGCCATCTTCTGTGTTTACTACAAGTTGTCAGCAGCCAGCGGGGAGCTCAGGACGCCATCTTCTGTGTTTACTACAAGTTGTCAGCAGCCAGCGGGGGGCTCAGGACGCCATCTTCTGTGTTTACTACAAGTTGTCAGCAGCCAGCGGGGGGCTCAGGACGCCATCTTCTGTGTTTACTACAAGTTGTCAGCAGCCAGCGGGGGGCTCAGGACGCCATCTTCTGTGTTTACTACAAGTTGTCATCAGCCAGCGGGGAGCTCAGGACGCCATCTTCTGTGTTTACTACAAGTTGTCAGCAGCCAGCGGGGGGCTCAGGACGCCATCTTCTGTGTTTACTACAAGTTGTCAGCAGCCAGCGGGGGGCTCAGGACGCCATCTTCTGTGATTACTACAAGTTGTCAGCAGCCAGCGGGGAGCTGAGGAGTAGGGCCAGAGGCGGATGTACAGAGTACCTCCAAGCTCCAGATAAAAAAAAGCCCTGCTGACAGGAGTGACACTGCAGTCACACTCCTGTCAGTGAGAGGCAGGAAGAAGAGAATAACTGGGGCTCCCATCATGCTCCGTCTTCTACATAGACATTGGACCAAATGCATTTGCAAACCCAATTATTGCCATGTAAAAGTAGCAGTGACATCATCACTGTGCCAACATAGCATGCACAAAGAGCAGAGTTGTGGGAGGGCCCCCAGCAGGCCACACCCACTACAAAAACTACAGGGTGGGGCGGTGACAAGACCGATCTCCCTGCACAAGGAGGGAGAGGAGCGGTGATCGGTCTTTATTACAGGAAACCTCACTCTGGATTACTGACCAGATCTGGAAGACATACACAAAGCCCACCGAGATACAGGAAGAATACAGGATGAGTGGATTCAGACAACGATCGCTCATCCTGGAGTTCATCTATAAATGCCGCCTGTTCGATTATTGCATTTAATCTGGTGAAGAGGATTTCCTGTGTGTCAGATAATGTACGGCCAATCCTGGCCCCGGAGAGACGGATCATCACTTGTAGAATCCCCATCAGATTAGATGTGGTTGACATCTTGGACATGTGGAAATGACCTGATAAGACGTTGTGCCGTAACAAAGTGCAGCAACCGTCTGGGCTCGATTTTACCTCTAGTGGGGGGGGTGGTATTCAGGCAGATCTTTTTTATTGTCTTAAAGCAGACACATCAGATGTATTTTGTCATATAAGGTGCAGCATGGTCAGTAATGTGTCAGTGCGACCCCTCCAGGTATTACCACAGTACTCCCCCATATAATATAGAGGACACCAGAAGTCTGACCATGAATGGTACCTCAAGGTGGACGATGGAAAATAACTACCTTTAGGGCTCGTTCAGACAACCCCTCCAGGTATTTATTACCACAGTACTCCCCCCATATAATATAGAGGACACCAGAAGTCTGACCATGAATGGTGCCTCAAGGAGGACGATGGAAAATACCTTTAGGGCTCGTTCAGACAACCCCCCCAGGTATTTATTACCACAGTACTCCCCCATATAATATAGAGGACACCAGAAGTCTGACCATGAATGGTACCTCAAGGTGGACGATGGACAATAACTACCTTTAGGGCTCGTTCAGACAACCCCTCCAGGTATTACCACAGTACTCCCCCCATATAATATAGATGACACAAGAAGTCTGACGTGTCATGACCATGAATGGTGCCTCAAGGTGGACGATGGACAATACCTTTAGGACTCGTTCAGACAACCCCTCCCACCGCTTGTAAAAGTGATCAAGCGGCTTATTAACCACTGCAGGCATCATCCCGGTATAAACACTCAAGTACCAATGTACACTCACCAGACACTTGATTAGGTCCACCTTGCTAGTACCGGGTTGGACCCACTTTTTGCCTTCAGAACTGCCCTCTTCATGGCATAGATCCAACAAGGTGTTGGAAACATTCCTGAGATTTTGGTCCATATACACATGAGGTACTGTTGCCTATCATCTGGAACCAGTCTGTCCGTTGTCCTCTGACATCAACGAGGCATTTTCCTCCACCCAACTGCCACTCACTGGATATTTCCTCATTTTCAGACCATTCTCTGTAAACCCTACAGATGGTTGTGAGTGAAAATCCCACTAGATCATCAGTTTTTGAAATACTCAGACCAGCCCGTCTGGCAGCAACAACCATGCCACCTTCAAAGTCACTTAAATCCCCTTTCTTCCCCATTCTGATGCTCGGTTTGAATGTCTTGTCTTCACCACGTCTAGATGCCTAAATGCATTTAGTTGCTGCCATGTGATTGGCTAATTAGCAATTTGTTACCAAGCAACTGAACAGGTGGACCTAATAAAACAGCCAGTGAGTGTACAGTATATATATATTGCGGTCTTCAAGTGGTTGGGAAGTAGTGTAGAGGAAACAGGGGCGCACTGACAACTCATGGGGCCCCGGGCAATAGGGAATCATGGGGCCCCTGTGTCCTTGCCCACACTCAAAGCACATCCAAAAAAGCCTATAGAAAAAGGTACCATGGGCATCTCATGGGGCCCCCTACTGACCCTGGGCCCTTGGGCAGTGCCCGAGTGCTCGAATGGTCAGTCCGCCCCTGAAAGGAAATGATCTGCTTTAAAGTGAGGTTAGGGTGTGGTGTGACAGACAGTTTTATGAATTCTCTACAACAGTGGTCACCAAACTGCCGCCCTTTGCTTGCTTTTATCCAGCCCTTAGGGCTGACAACGCTCTGTTCCTGTGTACCAATTGAGCTCTTATGTTGTCACCCTGTCCGATACACCCCCTGCTGGAGACTACAAGCAGCTGTGCTGAAACATTGCCCAGACCTGGTCCTCTGTTTGCCACTATCAGAAAATCAGTCCAGAGCAATGATGGGCAGCTGATGCTGGAGCAAGTGTATGTAGATGGGAAGTGGCTGAAAGAGGCTGGAGAAGATCAGCAACTCCAAGTTTGGGGAAAAAAAAAGTATGATAAATGGGGGCTATAATGGTATAATTCCCACCACAGACACCAATGAAGGGGCACAATTCATCTCAACAACACCGATTATGGGGAACAATTCCTCCCAATGACACCAACAATGGAGCCCAATGATAAAGTACAATTTCTCCCAATGACACCAACAATGGAGCCCAATGACACAATGACAGAGTACAATTCCTCCCAATGACACAAACAATGGAGCCCAATGGCAGAGTACAATTCATCCCAATGACACCAACAATGGAGCCCAATGACAGAGTACAATTCCTCCCAATGACACCAATGATGGGGCGCCATTCTTCCCACTAACACCAAGAAAGGGCATGGTTTATTCCCACTGACATTGGGACCTTTTCTACTCCCAATGGCCACAGTCTGAAGGACAGTAAACTGGCCCCTTGTTTGGAAAGTCTGGTGACCCCCGCTCTGCAAGATAGATTCATATACTTTGATCTCTGACACTTGGCTTGGTGCAGCTCAGCTTTGGTGTCACAGAAAGCTGTGCCACCAATAACACCGTTTATGTAGCGGCTGATTTTTTTTTTTTTTTTTTTTTTGCAAGCAGGCTGAAGATCCTCTTTAACGTAAAGCAAGGGTGTCAAACTCCATTTCATTGCGGGCCGTATCAGCATTGTGGTTTCCCTCAGAGGGCTGGTTGTATCTGTAAGACTAGATGTCCAGAGCACCCCACCCCCCATTACATCAGATTTCAAGGATCCCACACTCTCCCCAACATCACCATGCACGTTGGGGGCAGAGCTGGAAAGCAGCAGTGTCTGGAGGAGGACCAGAGGAGGAGGGGAGCCAGTTTACAGAGTCTGCTGAATGCTGAGACCATGGAAGGCAGAGATGAGGGGGTGCTGCTGCAGCAGCATTGAGAGGGGCAGGAATTGGAGTTCTATTCTCCTCTCTGCTGCTGAGGCAAGGTGGGAGTGGAGACAAGGGGGTACCTGCAGGAGAGGTGCAAGGGCCACATGAAATGGCCTGGAGGGCCGGATTTGGCCCGCGGGCCTTGTATTTGACACCTGTGATGTAATGGGTTAACGACACAAAATTCTCTATTTGATCATTTATGCCGAGGAACTGAATACAAATAAATGTAACTAAAAAAAAATAGTTTGCACATAACAGCCAGATCTACAAATGAGAGATTTAGACTTCCCGTGTATCAGGTCTATATCGTGTATCTGTAAGGAAGTCTTTCATTCCATCCTCCAATGATAGAAGTGTATCGTAGTCTCGCAGGGAGGAACTGGGCAGGGCTGACAACAGCCGGGAGGATTTCAACAGAACAAAAGCGCTGTGTTACCTCCAGATACGCCACTTCTTCTCTACCCTGCCCCCCCCCACATGGACTCTGGGGATTCCCACTCCCTTTGAGCCTCCGTGCATACAGAGTCCGCATCAAAAGGGCATCATTTCTATTACCTACAAACTTCTTATGGACGCTTCCCCCCTCTCTGATACTCATCACTACATGCGCAGGTGGTCCCAGTTTTTGCAATGTGACATCGATCTGACACAATGGCAGAAAATATGGGAAAACACATCTAAATCTTCTGTCTGTGGGGTTTATAGGGAAAATACATACATTATGATGTTGTGGTACAAAACCCCCGATGTACTCCATGCCTGTAGCCCCAATGCTTCTTCCGCCTGCTGGCGTTGTGGGGGGGACTTTGGCTCCCTCTTCCATATTTTTTGGACTTGTGGATCCATCGTTCCCTTTTGGGAAGAGGTTTTGTCCTTTTTACAATTGTTATTGCAGACTTCTCTCCCCTTTGAGCCTCTATACATTTATTGAGCCTGCCATTCCCACGTCTTCCCAAAATGGCCAGGAGACTCACCACACATATCCTGACTGCGGCCAGAAGAAGCATTCCTATGTGTTGGCTCTTCTCTATACCTCCTTCGATGACAACTGTTTAAATTGTTACTGATGTGAGACAGATGGAATACCTGGCAGTGTGGCACCCATGGGACAATTTCACCTGTTCGAGGCAGTGTGGCACCCATGGGACCATTTCACCTGTTCGAGGCAGTGTGGCACCCACGGGACCATTTCACCTGCTCGAGGCAGTGTGGCACCCACGGGACCATTTCACCTGCTCGAGGCAGTGTGGCACCCACGGGACCATTTCACCTGTTCGAGGCAGTGTGGCACCCATGGGATCAATTCACCTGCCTTGAGGCAGTGTGGCACCCACGGGACCATTTCACCTGCTCGAGGCAGTGTGGCACCCACGGAACCATTTCACCTGTTCGAGGCAGTGTGGCACCCATGGGATCAATTCACCTGCTTTGAGGCAGTGTGGCACCCACGGACCATTTCACCTGTTCGAGGCAGTGTGGCACCCACGGGACCATTTCACCTGCTCGAGGCAGTGTGGCACCCACGGGACCATTTCACCTGTTCGAGGCAGTGTGGCACCCATGGGATCAATTCACCTGCCTTGAGGCAGTGTGGCACCCACAGGACCTTTTCACCTGTTCGAGGCAGTGTGGCACCCATGGGATCAATTCACCTGCCTTGAGGCAGTGTGGCACCCACGGACCATTTCACCTGTTCGAGGCAGTGTGGCACCCATGGGATCAATTCACCTGCCTTGAGGCAGTGTGGCACCCACGGGACCAGTTCACCTGCTCGAGGCAGTGTGGCACCCACGGGACCATTTCACCTGTTCGAGGCAGTGTGGCACCCACGGGACAAGTTCACCTGCTCGAGGCAGTGTGGCACCCACGGGACAAGTTCACCTGCTCGAGGCAGTGTGGCACCCACGGGACAAGTTCACCTGCTCGAGGCAGTGTGGCACCCACGGGACAAGTTCACCTGCTCGAGGCAGTGTGGCACCCACGGGACAAGTTCACCTGCTCGAGGCAGTGTGGCACCCACGGGACAAGTTCACCTGTTCCAGGCAGTGTGGCACCCACGGGACAAGTTCACCTGTTCGAGGCAGTGTGGCACCCACGGGATCATTTCACCTGTTCGAGGCAGTGTGGCACCCACGGGATCATTTCACCTGTTCGAGGCAGTGTGGCACCCACGGGATCATTTCACCTGTTCGAGGCAGTGTGGCACCCACGGGACCAGTTCACCTGCTCGAGGCAGTGTGGCACCCACGGGACAAGTTCACCTGCTCGAGGCAGTGTGGCACCCACGGGACAAGTTCACCTGCTCGAGGCAGTGTGGCACCCATGGGATCATTTCACCTGCTCGAGGCAGTGTGGCACCCATGGGATCATTTCACCTGCTCGAGGCAGTGTGGCACCCATGGGATCATTTCACCTGCTCGAGGCAGTGTGGCACCCATGGGATCATTTCACCTGTTCGAGGCAGTGTGGCACCCATGGGACAAGTTCACCTGCTCGAGGCAGTGTGGCACCCACGGGACAAGTTCACCTGCTCGAGGCAGTGTGGCACCCACGGGACAAGTTCACCTGTTCCAGGCAGTGTGGCACCCACGGGACAAGTTCACCTGTTCCAGGCAGTGTGGCACCCACGGGATCATTTCACCTGTTCGAGGCAGTGTGGCACCCACGGGATCATTTCACCTGTTCGAGGCAGTGTGGCACCCACGGGATCATTTCACCTGTTCGAGGCAGTGTGGCACCCACGGGACCAGTTCACCTGCTCGAGGCAGTGTGGCACCCACGGGACAAGTTCACCTGCTCGAGGCAGTGTGGCACCCACGGGACAAGTTCACCTGCTCGAGGCAGTGTGGCACCCACGGGACAAGTTCACCTGCTCGAGGCAGTGTGGCACCCACGGGATCATTTCACCTGCTCGAGGCAGTGTGGCACCCACGGGATCATTTCACCTGCTCGAGGCAGTGTGGCACCCACGGGATCATTTCACCTGCTCGAGGCAGTGTGGCACCCATGGGATCATTTCACCTGTTCGAGGCAGTGTGGCACCCATGGGACAAGTTCACCTGCTCGAGGCAGTGTGGCACCCATGGGATCATTTCACCTGTTCGAGGCAGTGTGGCACCCATGGGATCACTTCACCTGTTCGAGGCAGTGTGGCACCCATGGGATCATTTCACCTGTTCAAGGCAGTGTGGCACCCATGGGATCACTTCACCTGTTCAAGGCAGTGTGGCACCCATGGGATCATTTCACCTCCTCCCACCTTTCTCCAACTGCACTGTTCTGATGGCCTCACCACTGTAGCTATGTGGCATTATGTTTGTAACCATACAGATTTCACCATCGATGGGATCTCTCTTTCTCCTGTGTTCCTCTTTTAATTTGTTTATATATATATGTTAATATAAAAAAAAAAGCACTGTGTTGTCAGCTCATAACGGGAGTTAGGAATGAATTTCTCGCAGATCGATATTTTTCTGTACTTGCAGCTTTGTACAAGGATTAGGCCCCTTTCACACGAAGCGGATTCCGTTCTATGAGCTGATCGGAGCAGAGTGAGCGGATGACGACCTCCCCAATGACAGAGGTGCACTGGATGCCTCCAATTGCCTGTGTGATCTTGCTGGGCAGTCAATGTGTCCCTGAACCTTTCAGGAGGAGTGGGCTCCCTCCAAGCATACCTGCCCTTTCCGACCCATTCACTGCTGTATGTGCTCCAACGGGAGACTCAAAACTGCAGCGTTAGGACCGCAGTATGCAGAGGAGCCTTGAGGTGGGCACTGCGGCTTCCACAAAGGTGTGCAAAATAAAAACTGCGCGCTTAACATAAATTGTTAGAAAAGGTCGATTTGTTTTTGCTGCATGATAGCTGGTAAGTGTGCTGGAAATTTTTTTTTTCGCTGGTTTGGGACGACACACCCATGTCCGCTCAGTATCTGCAGAGCCCGCTCTGCTCTATGGGCAGCCAGACCCAACTGTCCATTTCCACCTGGCTACCTATCTCCAATCCGCTCCACCTAAACCAGGGGTAGGCAACCTGAGAGCCGCAGGACTGCAAGTTCCATCATGCCTCTGCAAGTCACAGCTGTAACTGCAGGTTTCTAATGTTGCAATGCCTCATGGGAAATGTAGTTCCACAACAGCTAGAGAGCCACAGGTTGCCTAAAACGGAAAAGGACAGAGTCCCCTCACTTTTTTTTTTTTTTTTAGCGGGCCTAATCGGACCCAGAGGTAGGCAGGTGTAAGTGGCAAGTCCGGCTTCACCCTCCTGGCCCTAGGGATAAGGCTGGCCATACATTATACAATTTTCTTGAAATTTTTGGTTTAGATTTACCAAAAACCATATAATAGGAGGTCAAACCTAACAACACTTTCAATTGTATCCAATTAGGCCGGCTCTCGCACTACATAGTTGAAGGTAAATCTAAAGGAAATTGGGCAGAAATTGGGCAGAAATTGGACAGAAATTGGACAGAAATTGGACAGAAATTGGACAGAAATTGGACAGAAATTGGACAGAAATTGGACAGAAATTGGACAGAAATTGGACAGAAATTGGACAGAAATTGGACAGAAATTGGACAGAAATTGGACAGAAAATTGTATAGTGTATGGCCAGCCTTAATGGACCTTTCCATCAGCTCTACCTGAAAAACTGACAGTTGGATTTAATCGCAACGCCAGTCTGAAAGGGGCCTCTTCCCTGCATGGCACGGGAGTCCATTCAAATGAATGGGCACTCATGCCCACGCAAAACACGGCCCGCATGGCTGCATAGATGTTAACCGGGGGGGGGGGTTCACATCTATGCAGCCATGCGGGCCGTGTTTTGTGCGGGCACGAGTGTCCATTCATTTGAATGGACTCCCGTGCCCCGTGACACGCAGGGAAGAAGTCCATGCACTTCTGAAACCACAGCCGAGGTTCCCAGTACTGTTGCGATTTCCAGTACGGGTGGCGTGCCATTAGAACTAATGGGTCCACATTTCTCTGTGGGGGTGGTGCGCTTGCACGGATTTTCATGCGAATCTGCAGCTGCACCACCCGCACAGATGTGAACCTAGCCTAAATCATGAGGAAATGTGCATGTTGGGCAGAAATGTACGGATTTTTTTTTTTCTAACACTTTCCCGTTATTATAACCAAAGCGGCACACTGGTATTGAAAAGCAACGCAACAATTTTCAGGTTTTTTTTCACCATTTGCCCCTCCCCCTTCTACTGACTGAGCAGAAATCAAAAACACAAAAGACACAGAATGTTGTATACGTAATAAACTCGTGTTTCTACAAGAAACAAAGCAGTTAATATACAGAATATACAACTTTTTTTTTTTTTTCAGGCCTGACACCCCCCTTCCCTTGGAGACCTGACTGCCTGCCGTAACGCACCCTCCTCCCACCCTGCGTACAAAGCTAAGCTGAAGACAACTCCGTCTCCACCAAAAATAAAAGTCATTTGGTGACAGAGCCAAAAGCTAAAGGAACAAAAAAAAAAAAAAATAAAAATTAGACCTGGAGTCACCAATAATGAACATTGATGACGTTTGCTAAGAACATATGTAACATGCCATAAAAAAAAAAAGAAAAAAAATCAGAATAAAAAGCGAATCTCGCCCGTTTCTCAGGTAGAGGAACCAACAGAGAGAAGCGCTGGAGTAAAATGAAAAGTGCTGATCGCAGGATTGATGGTGGTGCCTGAAGTCCTTACAGGTAAAATGTTTACCATTAAAAAGAATTCAAATAAGTTAGGGCTAAAAACCCAAATATTGCTATATAAACCCAATAAAAGAAAAGAGAATGACAGCTGCGTGTCTACTATGGATTGCGGAAAACAGGTAACACAGACGTTGGGAGGCCATCATCGTTTGAGGTGTGAGTAATAAAACATACAGGGGACAGTATCTCAGGCAAATGGGAGCAATAAAGATTAGATATTCAATATTGGCATCAACTGAATGGAATCTATAAAAGGGTGGAGGGGTGTTAATACCGCGTGGAGGCTGACAGTCTGTCGCAGCCATGTCCTCCTCTATGACCCGTCCCTGGGGTAACTGTAGAGTCCGCCATCGGCCATATATACATATAAACAAAGCGTAGTGTGCACGTATTTACAGGAGTTGAGGGGGCCACATCAATACAAAGACCAAAAAAAAAAAAAAAATGGGGGGACACCCGCAGGATCGGTCTTTGTTGAGCTCCACCCACGAGGAAGCGGTTTATAAACCGTAGGGCATTCCCGTCTCAGACCATACAAGGAGAAGGTTTGTGCGTTACACAGTCTTTGTTGTGGCCATAGAGAACTAAGTGAAGGTACAAAGGTCACACCATGATGGATCTTGATACTGAGGGGGTTCACAACCTAAGTTTGGGGTTCTAAGAAAGTCTAGGACTTTCAGCATAAGAAAGCCTGAAAAAAAAAAAATTAAAAATTAAAAAAAAAAAAAAAAAAAAGACGGGAGGGTCCACATCTCTTGGCTGCTGCCCTGTATAAATAACATACTCCCAGAAAGGAATAAAAGAACAGATAACTGAATTATATAGAAAAATAGGCCAATTAAAATGGCTAGCAAATAAAAAAAAAAAATTAACATATATTTATATACAGATAAGTATTCCCCATGGGATTGAACGAATGAAGTGGAACGACCGTCACAGTACAGATCTGGTCAACGTTGTAAGGTATAGGCGTCTCAACGCCATCATAAAGTGCCATACATAGGCCAGGCTGCTTGATTCTTCAGGTCCAGAGAAGAAAAAAAAGAATCCTAAATACCCACAAAAATACTAGGCGCTGCAATGGGCACCGACCAAATGCCAAGTTGATTTCATACTGGGAATAAAAAAAAAAAAAAGAGTTAACAGGCCTGATTGCTTCTAAAAGGGTGTCAGAAACAAGCCTTGGGCCTATTATGACCTCCGGAGTTTTTCATTTTGGCCACAGTAAACAGTTATGTGGAGCCCGCGACCAGAACCTGCAACTGGGCTCGCAGTTAGTTCAAAGTCCCCCGGCAGTTTTCAGTCCCACATAAACAGGGAATTTTGTTTTCTTCGATGGGGAATTTGTAGTCGTAGGTGATCTCCTCATTGACGCTGATCGCTTGCTTTGAGTAGATGACGATTTTCTTTTGGGACTCGATGGTGATAACTTTGGCGTAACAATTAGGCTAGGAGAGAGAGAAAGAAACGGGTTTCAATATAAAAGAAAAACAATGCAAAAGTAAAATCTTACAATGTTCAAGAAAGAAATAAATGAACAAAAAAAAAAAAGCAGGTGAACAAGAACGCAATACAGGCGTACCTCGGATTACGAGCGCCTCGGTTAACGGAACGTTCAGTCCACGAATGAAAATCCATTGAAAATAATGCCTCGGTTTACTAATTTTTTTTTTCGCAATAGGAAGTAAATTTCCCCACGATGCTGTGCGCCTGGGAGGTTTTTAGCACCAGCCCCGTGCCTTTAAAGTGCACTTTATAAAGAGTTTTGAACAGATAAGACTTTTTTTTACTTTTTTCTGACCTCCAGAACAGATTAAAAAAAAAAATTTGTAAATGCATCGAAAACCAATTAAAACTTTTTTTGACTTTTTTCTGACCTACAGAAACGGATTAATTGGTTTTCGATGCATTTACAATTTTTTTTTTTTAATCATGTCCCTGTACAGTATTTATGCCTTTAAAGTGCAATTTATAAAGAGTTTTGAACAGAAAACTTTTTTTGACTTTTTTCTGACCTCCAGAAACGGATTAATTGGTTTTCGATGCATTTACAAATGTATTTTAATCATGTCCCTGTACAGTATTTATGCCTTTAAAAAGTGCACTTTCTAAAGAGTTTTGAACAGATAATACTTTTTTCTGACCTCTGGAAACGGATTAATTGGTTTTTGATGCATTTACAAATTATTTTTTTTTATCAAGTCCCTGTACAGTTTTTATGCCTTTAAAGCGCACTTTATAAAGCGTTTTGAACAGATAAAAGACTATTTTTTTTTTTTTTTACTTTTTTCTGACCTCCAAAATGGATTAATTGGTTTTCAATGCATTCCTATGGGAAACCGCATTTCGGTTTACAAATTTTTTGCAATACGAAACGTCCCGGAGAACGCATTAAATTCGTAAACCGAGGTATGCCTGTATATAGGAGCATATTTAAAACGCAGCAAATTTGACATTCGCCAAACTTCCATTGCAAGTGAATCTTCCAGTTGCATGTGATTTCACCCCTTACCATCAGCCCTTTCAGAATCTTTTATGCAGAAGGCTGGTAGGTGAATTCCCGATCATGTGAGCCCTGTGATTGGCAGTTCCAGTGTATCATACAATCAGAAGCATCCCATAGGCTGCTAAACAATGACCAAGAGCTGGCAGAGATCGTGTTGTGAATCCCGAATGTGTATATTCCCAGCACAGACTGGACACACAAATGTGGCAGCATGGTGTTAAAGCCCACTGCTGTACTCCCACATATAATCAATGTCCCCACTACAGCCTGCTGAGGTCTGGGGACCACACATCACATATCAAAGGGCTACAGGTTGAGCACCAGGGCTCTAGATCAGTGGTCTCCAAACACAGGGCTTGGGCCACATGCAGCCCTTTGCCTGCCTTTATCCGGCCCTTGGGGCACCACTATGGTCATTGGTACGAGGCATTATTCCTTAGATTGACAACGAGGCACCATTCTTTCTATTGACACCCAACAGTGGAGAAAATTTCCTCTCACTGACACCAACGATGGGGGCCTTTCCCTTCCACTAATAGCAAATAAGCGGCAATATTCCTTCCACTAACACCAATGATGGGGCCATATTTCTTCCATTGACACCAATGATGGAGCAATATTCCTTCCACTGACACCAATATTCCTTCCACTGGCACCAATGATGGGGCAATATTCTTTTCACTGACACCAATGATGGGGCAATATTCTTTTCACTGACGCCAATGATGGGACACTACTCCTATGGACCACAGGCACTATGTAGTTTTTTCACTTTCATTGCCCACCAAGCCCCAGGGACTGTCTAATCCCACTGGTCACAGTTGAGCTCTCCTGTAGTCTAAACTCCAAAGGACAATAAACTGGACCTTTGTTTAGAAAGTTTGGTGACCCTTGCTCTAGATTAAGTTCAGGTGTTTCCAGTTAAGTGTACTGTTAAAGCTACAGAATGCAAAAAGATGTTTTATACAATTGTCAAATTCCAATGTGGTAATAGTGTGGGGAAGGCCTTTTCTGTTCCAGCATGACTGTGCTCCTGTGCACAAAGCCAGATTCATAAGGACATGGATTGTCCAGTTTGGTGTGGAGGACCTCAACCTTACTGAACATCTTTGGGGTGAACTGGATGTCAATTGCAATCCAGGCCTTCTCATCCAACATCAGTATTCAAAGAACAAAAAGAACGTCTTCTCTGCTCAAGAGTGGTAAGATGATGGGAATATTTCTGGTCAAGAAAAACATCTAGCATCAGCACAGGCCTTGCTGCCCTCTCAGGGTCGGGGGAAACCCAAAGGACTCACTGCAAAACAAGGAAAGAGGGCACACCAGCCTAGTGCATTACCTGAGAGGTAAGTTCAAAGGAGATATATTTTCACAAACAATTGTAGTGACAAAGGCATATCAGTATCCAAAGCAATCATGTCACCATGTCAGCTCCCAAAGGACGAGAAGACCCACAAATGGCTGACGCGTTTCAAGGGGTGATCTTCTTTTCATCAGAGGCGGTCTCAACTGTTACACAAGCAGTCTGTATCCATTTGAGGGTCTTCTCGTCCTTTGGGAGCTGACCTGGTGACGCAATTGCTTTGGATATCGATATGCCTTTGTCACTATAGTGGTTTGTGAATATATATCTCCTTTGTACTTACCCCTCAGGTAATGCACTAGGCTGGTGCTCCCTCTTTCCTTGTTTTGCAGAGAGGCCTTTGGGTTTCCCCCGATCCTTAGAGGGCAGCAAGGCCTGTGCTGATGCTAGATGTTTTTCTAGACCAGAAATATTCCCATCATCTTACCTCTCTTGAGCACAGGAGATGTTCTTCTTGTTCTTTGGTTACGGATGTTGGATGAGAAGGCCTGGATTGCAACTGACATCCAGTTCACCCCAAAGGTGTTCAGTAAGGTTGAGATCCTCCACACTAAACTGGTCAAACCATGTCCTCATTAATCTGGCTTTGTGCACAGGAGCACAGTCATGCTGGAGCGGAAAAGGCCTTCCCCACACTATTACCACATAGTTGGAATTTGACAATAAAGTTACCTCTCCGGACCTACGGACTAGGCTGGTACACCTTTTTCCTTGTTTTGCAGTGCATCCAACATCAGTACCTGACCTCACAAATGGGCACAAATTCCCACAGACACCCTTTAAAATCTTGTGTAGTCTTTCCGGACAAAGGTGGGAGGGTGGGGATTTCATAACAATGGCCATGGTACTGGAATGGAATGTCTAACAAGCTCATATAGGTGTGATGGTCAGGTGCCCACAAATATTGGCTCATAAAGTCTACAGTTGTGACCAAAATTATTCAACCCCCACTGAAATTGAGTGTTTTGGCCAGTTTGACATTGCTTTTGATCATTCAGTCATCTTGCTTACATTTACATTAAAGAGGCACTTGTAGGTCAGACAAATATAACATAACAGTTATAATGAAATAACCACAAATGTCTTTTCTGTGCTCACAGCATTATCAGTTTTATTCAACCCCCAAGTGACATTCAATCTTAGTACTTAGTACAGCATCCTTTTACAGTTATAACAGCTTTTAAACGTGAAGCATAGCTTGACACAAGTGTCTTGCAGCGATCTACGGGTATCTTCGCCCATTCTTCATGGGCAAAGGCCTCCAGTTCAGTCACATTCTTAGGCTTGCGCACTGCAACTGCTTTCTTTAAGTCCCACCAGAGGTTCTCAATCGGATTTAAGTCTGGTGACTGCGATGGCCACTCCAAAATGTTCCAGCCTTTCCTCTGCAACCATGCTCTAGTGGACTTGGAGGTATGCTTGGGATCATTGTCCTGTTGAAAGGTCCAACGTCTCCCAAGCCTCAGGTGTGTGACGGACTGCATCACGTTTCCATCCAATATCTCCTGGTACTGAAGAGAATTCATGGTACCTTGCACACGCTGAAGCTTCCCTGTACCTGCAGAAGCAAAACAGCCCCAAAGCATGATTGACCCTCCACCATGCTTCACAGTAGGCAAGGTGTTCTTTTCATCATAGGCCTTGTTCTTCCTCCTCCAAACATAGCGTTGATCCATGGGCCCAAACAGTTCTAATTTTGTTTCATCAGTCCACAGAACACTATCCCACAACTTTTGTGGTTTGTCCACATGGCTTTTGGCATACTGCAGTCGACTCTTCTTATTCTTTGGAGACAGCAAGGGGGTACGCCTGGGAGTTCTGGCACGGAGGCCTTCATTACGCAGTGTGCGTCTTATTGTCTGGGCTGAAACTTCTGTACCCACATCTGACAAATCTTTTCTCAGTTCCTCAGCAGTCACACGGGGACTTCTCTCCACTCTACGCTTCAGGTAGCGCACAGCAGTCGAAGTCAGCATCTTCTTTCTGCCACGACCAGGTAGCGTTTCAACAGTGCCCTTTGCCTTGAATTTGCGAATGATGCTTCCTAAGGTGTCTCTTGGTATGTTTAACATCTTTGCAATCTTCTTATAGCCATTGCCCTTCCTGTGAAGAGAAATCACCTCTTCTCTTGTCTTCCTGGACCATTCTCTTGCCTTCACCATGTTTGTAACCACACCAGTAAATGTCTAGAAGGAGCTGAGTATCACAGTCATTTTAAAGCTGCCTAATTGGTGCTTATTATGCTTGATTGCTGCTCGGTGACATCCACAGGTGTTTTCAATACCTGATGGAAAGCACCTGTATGAACCTCTGTTCTTCAGAGTGGTAGTCTTTAAGGGGTTGAATAATTGTGGCAATGAAGAAACCACATAAGAACCATTTACTACTGTATTACATAAACAATTGATGTCATTTTAGTTGCATTTGGGTAGTTACAACGTCCTTGTAGGATTTGATTCTGAATACAATTCCAAATGTACACTATAGTCCCTAAACCCCTTTACAGCATTGGGGGTTGAATAATTTTGGTCACAACTGTATGTTCAGAGCTCTGTCAACAGTAAGTGAGAACCAGTACCAATACATCTAACCACAGGGTTGAGTTTATTCCAGTAAATGCCAGGCCTTGAATTATTACAAATCCGAGGCCTCCACTTGTACGGAATCCATGAAGTCTATAGTAAACAGGACCATGTCACGTTGAATAAACAACGCAAGAGGGGGAAGATTCCAGGGATGTTTCGAAAAAATCTGGCAGCCATCCATTAAACAAATGCTTAGGCAGAAGTTAACTCGTACTAACACCAACTGTTATTTTTTTTTTTCATTTTTCATTTAAAAGGAAAAAGAAAAAAAAAAAATTGTTATCACAAATAATAAATAGGACAAGGAAACAACTCTTGGGTGTAGAGAAGAAGCTCGGGCTTTGCAATTACCAGCCTAGTGAGCGGTCAATAGAGCCTACAGCAGGGATGTATATGTAGGGAGCAAAGAACAGAAGATCCTCTGGGATCTGCTGGGACAGTACAAGCCTTCACATGATGATCTTTCTGGTGTCACTGAAAATGACAGTTAGTGCATGGCATGGCATGCTGATCCCTGTGATAGGCCGTGAACAGATCACAGGGGACCACTCACTTCTGAGTAAGCAAGGCGAAATTATTAATCTTTCCTAAGAGCACAAAATTAAATGCAACAAAGATTGTTCGGCAAAAGCCCAGCTGTGCGCACTATCTGCAAACAGAAGATAGTCTTAGGTGGCCATAGATGGACCAAAATTCGGCCATTCCCTGCCGAGCCAGCCAAATTACAATCCATGTGTGGCCAACTTCTGTTCAAGCACCCGCTAGGGAAAAAGCTGCCTGATCAGTGGCTGCAGCATTGATCTGTGTATTCTGACAGCGGGGAGGATTCCCACATCCACCTTGAATATGTGGATGAGGGAATCTGTTCATTTTTTTTCCATTCAACCTGTTGGTCAGTTTAAGGCCCCATTCACACCAGAAAATCGGGACAGTTACCAATTACATATGGTAGACAAAGCTGGGGCTCCCAACTATTAGCTGCGGGCAGCAGCCTCACTGACAGCAATGGGAGGCTGACAGCTCCTGCAGCTAATTGCAGCCGCAGTCTGTGACCAGGACCGATCATTCACAGGTAATCCATAAGAGATTACTTGCTAGCAGCTGCAATTACCTGCATACCTGCATTACAGCCTCCCATTGCTTTCATCACGGATGCCACCCAAAGCGAATAACCGGTTACCCCTACTGGGTCTCTGTCATGTAACTGGAAACCACCCCATTCAAAAGCGTGAATTGGACCTTAAAGTATACCTAAAGGCAAAGTCTTTTTTCTAGTTTTGGATGGAGCGGAGAGGGGTTAAAGCAGAGTTCCACTCACTCTGTAAAAAAATAAAAGTCAGCAGCTACAAAAACTGTAGCTGCTGACTTTTAAAAAACAGCCACTTACCTGTCCCTCGGTCCCGCGTTGCCCCCGCCGCAGCCCGTTTCACCAGCCGCCAGCATCTTCAGTGTGGGCACCCGGCTGTGACAGCTTGAGGCTTCACAGCCGGGTGCCCACTGTGCATGGACAAGTAGCGCTGTGCTTCCCGAATGGCCCCGTTGTCTTCTGGGACCTGTCACATGTCCCACAAGACTACGGGGAGGGAGGGTAGGAGGACAACTTGTGATCCCGATTGCCTAGGCAATCGCGGCGGAAGTCGGAGCGGGTACCTGTCAAATTTGGGTACCCGTCCCCCCCCAAAGGTGCCAATCCTTAATGGGGAGTGGGAGACCAATCTTTAACGCGGAACTCCCCTTTTGGGTGGAACTCCGCTTTAAGAATCTGTCAGGTTTGTATTGCGGTCTGTGCCCCCATTATGGAGATTCACCGTCTCTATTTGTCCTGTTTACCATTATTATTGAAAGTAAAAGTAAAATTATACCCCAAATTTTGGGTTGTCCACAGAAAAGTAATAATCTTCCAATGGGGACACTAGTTCTGGTGACCTGGGGGGCTATGGGTTCCCTTAATATGCAAGAATTTCCTCTCAATTCCTGCTTTGGCTATGGGACAGGAAGTGAATGGAAATCTCTCCAATGGGACACAGATGGCAAAAAAAAAAAAAAAAAAAAATCTAACAGCAGTTCACTTCCATTACAAAATCAAAAAAAAAAGTTTTGTCTTTAGTTCTACTTTAATGAGATTTTTTTTAATAGTCACGTTGGCACATTTACTTGGAGGATCTTCAGACTTCAAACCCCATCTGCAGACTGTACATCTGCCACCGGTTTCACTTTAATATAGCTAAGAGTGCAGTGATGGATACAGAAAGCATTGCGTAAGCAACAAGTGAATGTAAAGCCAACATTTTTTGCTAACATTTTGGACGGAGTAACATAAAAAAAAAAAAAAAAGGTTTCAGTTTATTTTTGCAGCTGTTGGGGAGGAACTCCTTTCACTTCCTGTCCCAGGGGTGCAACAGGAGGTGAGAGAGAATTTTGGGCCTATAGTACAGTGGCTAAATGTTAAGCACTTCCCCCTGGCAGTACTCGGGTCGTTGGTTCGAATCCCAACCACAGCACCACCGCTCTGGAGTTTGCACGTTCTCCCTGTGCCTGCGTGGGTTTCCTCCGGGTACTCTGGTTTCCTCCCACACTCCAAAGACATGCTGAGAGGTTAAATGGCTCCTGTCTAAATTGTCCCTAGTATGTGTATGTATGAATGTGAGTTAGGGACCTTAGACTGTACGCTCCTTGAGGGTTAGGGACTGATGTGAATGTACAATATATATGTAACATATATATGTACACACATACATACACATTTTTATTTATATATATTATATATACACACACATATACACACACACGTAAAGTGCTGTGTAAACTGACGTCGCTATACAAGTATCTGAAATAAATAAAAAATAAACCTTAACTCTTGTGGTCGCTGTAAAATGCTGGACTTTCTGATATGTTCTGCCTTGCTGACAACGGTCACAGGACATAAAGAGGGTGATTCTGCCCAGCGGGGACACAGACAGCAATAAAGTCTTTCTAGGGGTTCCAATCCTTTCACACTTACAACGTAAACAGCTTTGGCTATACAAAACCTCTAACGTATCCATATACAATTACAATGTGGTGGTTCAAAGAGGGCATTCCTGATATATGATGTGGAGGGCATTCCCGATACAGGATACGGAGGGCATTCCCGATATATGATATGGAGGGCATTCCCGATACAGGATATGGAGGGCATTCCCAACATATGGTGTGGAGGGCATTCCCGGTATATGATGTGGAGGGCATTCCCGATACAGGATGTGAAGGGCATTCCCGATACAGGATGTGAAGGGCATTCCCGATACATGATATGGAGGGCATTCCCGATACATGATATGGAGGGCATTCCCGATACATGATATGGAGGGCATTCCCGATACATGATATGGAGGGCATTCCCGATACAGGATATGGAGGGCATTCCCGATACAGGATATGGAGGGCATTCCCGATACAGGATATGGAGGGCATTCCCGATACAGGATATGGAGGGCATTCCCGATACAGGATATGGAGGGCATTCCCGATACAGGATATGGAGGGCATTCCCGATACAGGATATGGAGGGCATTCCCGATACAGGATATGGAGGGCATTCCCGATATACGATCTGGAGGGCATTCCCGATATACGATCTGGAGGGCATTCCCGATATACGATCTGGAGGGCATTCCCGATATAGGATATGGAGGGCATTCCCGATATAGGATATGGAGGGCATTCCCGATATAGGATATGGAGGGCATTCCCGATATAGGATCTGGAGGGCATTCCCGATATACGATCTGGAGGGCATTCCCGATATACGATCTGGAGGGCATTCCCGATATACGATCTGGAGGGCATTCCCGATATATGGTAAGGAGGGCATTCCCGATATAGGATATGGAGGGCATTCCCGATATACGATCTGGAGGGCATTCCCGATACATGATATGGAGGGCATTCCCGATACATGATATGGAGGGCATTCCCGATACATGATATGGAGGGCATTCCCGATACAGGATATGGAGGGCATTCCCGATACAGGATATGGAGGGCATTCCCGATATAGGATATGGAGGGCATTCCTGATATACAAGGTTCTTTAAGTTCTGTTTCCCCCCCCAGTACTCTTACCGAGCAGCAGTGGTTTATAAATCTGGCCAAGTTTCCACATTTGGTGGCGTCTATGATGGTGTCCTGGTCGACACGGAACAAATAGCTGCTTCCGATCCCTTGCTGAGCGTACCTCTTCTCCCTCATGTCCGCCACAACCTAGAAAACAGAAATCAGATGATTTTATATCAGTGAGAATGGAAGGTCGGCTGCCCTTGTCCTTTCCCAGACTCTATCCTCTTCTTTATAGCTGGGATCTGTGCAATCGCTGGCAGAGCAAAGCCAACCCAACCTAGAATAAAGTTTACCAATTCATGTCTGACAGGTACTTGCAGTGGATGGAAATTCAACATACCAACAGCCAAAATGGTTCCTTTACCATTACGGCTTCGTTATCCAAAAAAAAAAGTTAAGTGTTTATATTGGATCACATGACCACTAAGGGGACCAAGATGGTCCTTTGACGTGAGCAGCAGGTGGAGATTTTGCCAACAGGTTAACGAAGTGAGACAAAAGTGAGGGAGAGAGGAGCTGCTGTGATTTCAGGACGGACTGTTGGAGCTCCAAGATGGCGCATGTACACTGAGAAGAAGTATGTGCCATGCTGAGCGGATATATACTTAATGACGCTTCCAGGTACCAACATCCATAATTCTGGGATCAGCCATGGCAAGAGCGGCTGCAGAGCATTTTTGTCCTGGGATCAGAACACGTTAAATCAGCAGAGTGGCAGCACTGGGGTCTTCAGTTCAAATCCCAACCAGGACAATATCTGAATGAGTGTGTGTGGCCTCCCTGTGCCTGCATGGGTTTTCTCTGGGTATTCTGGTTTCCTCCCACACTGCGCAGACATGCTGCTAGGTTAACTGGCTCCTTGCCTGAATTGGCCCGAGTATATGGATGTGTATGTGAGAGAAGGACCTTAGATTGTAAGCTCCTTGGGAGCAGAGACAACTGTAAATGAAACACAACAAACAATTTTCTCCTGCGCTACGAATGGACTCAGTAGACCCAATAGGAATGTTCTGGAATATTCTGGAATATGCACTGCTTGCTGCCCTCTACAGACCGGGGTGGTCCAAATACACTAGATGCAAATGGAGAAACAAAAAAAAGGCGCACCAACCTAGTAAATTATCGTTTAAAAATATATTTATTGAAGGAACAAAGTAAGTATCATACTCACAATGGACATAAAAACACAGGCATGTTAAACTGAACAAGATGTATGATCCAAACAGCATCTGAGTCCATACGATGGAACCCTGGATGACCAACCTGCTAACGCGTTTCGAGGACCAGGTTGGCTCTGAGGAAGAGGTTGTGTCCTTGAAACACGTTAGTCAGTTGGTCATCCAGGTTCCATCGTATGGACCATACATCTTGTTCAGTTTAACATGCCTGTGTTTTATGTCTATTGTGAGTATGATACTTACTTTGTCCCTTAAATAAATATATTTTTAAATGATAATGCACTAGGTCGGTGCGCCCTTTTTTAGTTTCTCCATTTACATCTGTAAATGAATACTATGAAAAGTGCTGTGTAAAATGTCTGCGTTTTATTACTGTGGAAACAGCAGATTACGGGGTATTTTATCCAAAAGCACTTAAAGCAGAACTCCAGGTTTCAGGCTTGGTTCACATGTGCAGGTGGTGCCGCTGCGGATCCGCACAAAAATCCGTGGAATGCGGACCCGCGGGTGGGTGCCATTAGTTCTAATGGCATGCCAATCGCACTGGAAAATGCAACTGTACTGGGAACCTTGACTGCATTTTCAGAGGGAGTGCAGGCAGATGCGGACTGACAACTCATGGGGCCCTCGGGCAATAGGGGATCATGGGGCCCCTGTGTCCTTGCCCACACTCAAAAAAGCCTATAAAAAAGGTACCAGGGGTATTTCATGGGGCCCCCTACTGACCCCGGGCCCTCGGGCAGTGCCCAAGTGCTCGAATGGTCAGTCCGCCCCTGAGTGGCACGGGAGTCCAATTCAAATGAATGGGCTCTTGGGCCTGCGCAAAACGTGGACTGCACGGCCGCACAGATGTGAACCAGGGCTCAGTGAACTTTAAATAGTACGTTTGGACCAAGCTGATCCAATCCCAATGGGACAGCAGCTTTCCATCTACTGGATTTGAGGAGGGAGGAGCAGGGGAATGGTTCCCCATTCTAAGGCTGGCTATAGATTATTCTCTCTTTCTTTCAGCCACAGAATGAAGAAAAGAAACCTGCTCGATTCCCCCACGAACACCGTCCGTGTTGATGGGGGAATCCCTCCCGCTGTGCTATTGTTATCTGACAGCTGGAGGGCTCCCTGCCATCAGGGCTATAGCCACATGAAAAAAAAAAAAAAAAAAAAAATCACATGATCACATGAAAAAAAAAAAAATTGGTTGTACTGAAGTTGATCGATATTCAGTTGGTTCCTGCTGATCCGGACGAATTTCAATCTATTGCCAGCTTAAAGCGGAGCTCCACCCAAAAGGGGAAGTTCCACTTTAAGGACTGCTCCCCCCACTCCGCATTAAGGATTGGCACCTTTGGGGAGCTGGGGGGGAGCGGGTACCCGAATTTGAAAGGTACCCGCTCCCACTTCTGCTCCGATTGCTGCGGCGATTGGAAATGGAAGGTGTCCTCCCTCCCCGTAGTCTTGTGGGACATGTGACAGGTCCCAGAAGACTACAGGACCATTCATGAAGTGCAGCGCTACTTGCACATGTGCAGTGGGCACCTGGCTGTGAAACCGCAAGCTGTCACAGCCCGGTGCCCACACTGAAGATGCCGGCCTCCTGAAATTAAAGACGGCCGGTGAAACGGGCTGCGGGGGACACACCACGGGACAGTTTTTGTAGCTGCTGACTTATTTTTTGATAGGTCGAGTGGAACTCCGCTTTAAGGCTTTGAGGCTGTGTATTTGCATTGACAAACACAGCTTTGGACTAGGATTGAGCATGCAAGAGTGGCTCTATAGGGTCCTGCAAAGGAAAAAGCAAGTCTCCCTGTAAAGAGAAAGAATTGCAAGTGCTAAGTGGACCTGAAGAATCTAAAGCAGTGGTTGTCCCCCTTTGAGCTAGAGGGGGCCTCCAATGCTTTCCCTGACATCACTGAGGGGCCACACATCATGTTCAATATATGTAATGCTTGAGAGGATGTCAGAAATGAAGGTCAGAGAATGAGGACAGGATACGTTGCCGCTGGGGATGGCTGCAGAAGACAAGACGAAACTGGGAACATGTTACACAAGGCTAGCAGAGATCAATGCTATTACCCCAATCAATGTTCCCACTATAGACTGCCGAGGGCCGAGGGCCACACATCATAAACCGAAGGGCTGCAAATTGGGCATGAGTGATCTAAAGGATAGAACAACTGCAATACATCAAGAAGTAGCCTATACTGTACATACTGTACACCTTCACTTCAGCCAACCTGACAATCAGACGGAGTTTAAAAAAAAAAAAAAGCATTGCTCTACAAGCCTGCGCACTGCAACCACCAATCGTATCGCTGTGTCCTGGCTGGGGAGGTGCTCTAGACACCGCAAAGAGAAAAGCAATGGCGGTCGGCCAGAACAGGACTGCAAGTCAACTGCTGTAGAGGATACTGGCAAAGAATCTGACTGTAAACCGCAGGAACTCCGATCTCCATTCAAAGTGATTAAATCAAGTGAAAAAATAAAGAAAAATAAGGAGCATAGAAAAAAAAAAAAAAAAAGAGAAAATCTCTGTCCTTTCCAGTAGGTATTCTGACATAGGTAGCATCACCTGAGGAAATGGCTCCAGAAGTATTTGCCAGACTGTCCTGAGGATTCTCATACCTGCACTGATATAAAAGGACACTCCTGGTGCCAAGAAATACACTAATCCTCTTTCTATTAAACGGATTCTGTAGATGGAAAAAAGAATAAAACTAATGGAAGCCGATACAGCTAGTATAACCAATCTTCTTTTACAGGAACTTTTTAGTCATTAGAAAAAAAAAAAAAAACACAACTTTTTGGGGGGTTTGCAGTAATTTCTAGCCAAATGCATATTTTAACATGCAAAAAAAAAAAAAGGAGAAGAGAGAAAAAAGGAGAAAAAAAGAGAAGAGAGAAAAGAGAAAAAAAAGAAAAAAAAAGAAAAGAGAAAAAAAAGGAGAAAAAAAAAGGGAAAAGGAAAAGAGAAAAAAAAAAAGAAAAGAAAAAAAAGAGAAAAAAAAAAGAAAAGAAAAAAAAGAGAAAAAAAAAAGAGAAAAAAAAAGGAGAAAAAAAAAGGAGAAAAAAGGGGAAAAAAAAGGAAAAGAGAAAAAAAAGGGAAAAAAAGGAAGAGAGAAAAAAAAAGGCTCCTGCGGCAAAAGTGTCAAAGCAAAAAAAAAAGCAAAAAAACACAAAAACCGTAGGTGACTCAGATCTGGCTGACAGACAGGAGTGGAGAGGAACATAATCCTAGCCTGGCACGTTTCCCAAGTGAATGTTATATAATGGGTGTAGTCAGATCTGATTCAGCGCTATTTATTTTTCGCGTTACCAGTTCTTGTGCAATGTCAGCAAATACAACAACATCACACAAGGAGATCAATGTCAGCAAATACAACAACATCACACAAGGAGATCAATGTCAGCAAATACAACAACATCACACAAGGAGATGGAGCTGTAAAGGTCTGAATGTTGGGCTAACATTACATACATAAACATCGGTCACCTGTGTGCTGGAACAATACTGATCACAGGATCTGGTACACAAATACTTCTATTATTCCTTTTATTACCTTCATCACAAATATGTAAACAAGCGTACAAAAGCAGAAAAAAATTCTGATTAATTATTGAGATGACCTGAATGGGAGGAGGAGGTGATCACAGACATGCATGAGGATCCTGATTGGTTGGTATTCAAATTCAAAGCCAGCCACAGATGGATGGAAATTCAGCCGGTTCAGCAGGGATGAGATGAATGTCAATCCATCTATGGGCAGGCTGGTTGGAGTGAAGTTGATCCATTGATTGGTTTCAGGACAACCAGCCCGACGGGTTTTTTTTCCACTTGATCACTGTGGGTGGCTATAGCCACTGCCAGTGATTATTGTATTCTGATGGCTGGGAAACCTCCCGCTGTCAGAATCCAAAAGCTCCCCTGGGAAGGATTCCCTCTTCAACACTGTTGATGGGGGAATCGAGCAATTTGCACAGGTTATAGGATAGAAAACTGATGAAAGTGTGGCCTGCTAAACACAAAGCATCATTCACACAGTTCTCCACTGAATTTGTTGAACTTATGTGCGCCCAGTCGGGAGCAGAGGGAGCGCACCGACGGGAGCAGAGGGAGCGCACCGACGGGAGCAGAGGGAGCGCACCGTCGGGAGCAGAGGGAGCGCACCGTCGGGAGCAGAGGGAGCGCACCGACGGGAGCAGAGGGAGCGCACCGACGGGAGCAGAGGGAGCGCACCGACGGGAGCAGAGGGAGCGCACCGTCGGGAGCAGAGGGAGCGCACCGACGGGAGCAGAGGGAGCGCACCGACGGGAGCAGAGGGAGCGCACCGTCGGGAGCAGAGGGAGCGCACCGTCGGGAGCAGAGGGAGCGCACCGACGGGAGCAGAGGGAGCGCACCGACGGGAGCAGAGGGAGCGCACCGACGGGAGCAGAGGGAGCGCACCGACGGGAGCAGAGGGAGCGCCCAGTCGGGAGCAGAGGGAGCGCCCAGTCGGGAGCAGAGGGAGCGCCCAGTCGGGAGCAGAGGGAGCGCCCAGTCGGGAGCAGAGGGAGCGCACAGTCGGGAGCAGAGGGAGCGCACAGTCGGGAGCAGAGGGAGCGCACAGTCGGGAGCGCACAGTCGGGAGCAGAGGGAGCGCACAGTCGGGAGCAGAGGGAGCGCACAGTCGGGAGCAGAGGGAGCGCACAGTCGGGAGCAGAGGGAGCGCACCGACGGGAGCAGAGGGAGCGCACAGTCGGGAGCAGAGGGAGCGCACCGACGGGAGCAGAGGGAGCGCACAGTCGGGAGCAGAGGGAGCGCACAGTCGGGAGCAGAGGGAGCGCACCGTCGGAAGCAGAGGGAGCGCCCAGTCGGGAGCAGAGGGAGCGCACAGTCGTGAGCAGAGGGAGCGCACAGTCGTGAGCAGAGGGAGCGCACAGTCGGGAGCAGAGGGAGCGCACAGTCGGGAGCAGAGGGAGCGCACAGTCGTGAGCAGTGGGTGCACTGCAAGAAGAGGGTGTGCCTTGCGTCAATTATGCCATTTTGTTTTAGGTGCCTAGAAAAGCCATGTATAATGACATTAATGTTGAAAGAGCCCCAAACGTAGGCTGGCCATACACTATACAATTTTCTGTCCAATTTCCTTTAGATTTACCTTCAACTATGTAGAGCGAGAGCCGGCCTAACTGAATACAATTGAAAGTTTTGTTTTGGTTTGACCTCCTATTATATGGTTTTTGGTAAATCTAAACAAAAAATCTCAAGAAAATTGTATAATATATGGCCAGCCTTAGTGCAGAGAATGGGGAAGTCGTATCGAGCACAGGGCCACCACCCTCTATTCTCCAAAATTCAATAACAAAAAGTCAAATTGAAATCTTGTGTTGGACATTCACGGGAGGGGATGCCTGTGGTAGAACACATCCCGGCTTAGGACACATTTGATACAAATGAGAGAAGAGATTGAATTCAGAAATGTCATAAACCTTCAACCCAAGGAAAGGACCCCTAAGGAGGCCCTGGTGACTGTGAGGGGGACATTCAGCGTGGGACTATCACAGCCACGGATTAGCGGTCTCCCTCACTAAGTCAGTGCACTTCGATGGGCTTACCTTGCATCACAAAGTAAGGAAAACAGAGAGCAGGATGGACTTTAGAGAGGATCTGCAGGCATAAAGGTTTTCTGTACTTCAATTCATTGTCTGCATTAACCACTTCCGGTCCGGACACTTTCCCCCCCTTCCGGTCCGGACACTTTCCCCCCCTTCCGGTCCGGACACTTTCCCCCCCTTCCGGTCCGGACACTTTCCCCCCCTTCCGGTCCGGACACTTTCCCCCCCTTCCGGTCTGGACACTTTCCCCCCCTTCCGGTCCGGACACTTTCCCCCCCTTCCGGTCCGGACACTTTCCCCCCCTTCCGGTCCGGACACTTTCCCCCCCTTCCAGTCCAGACACTTTCATCCCCTTCCAGTCCGGACACTTTCCCCCCCTTCCGGTCCGGACACTTTCCCCCCCTTGCAGTCCGGACACTTTCCCCCCCTTCCAGTCCGGACACTTTCCCCCCCTTCCAGTCCGGACACTTTCCCCCCCTTCCGGTCCGGACACTTTCCCCCCCTTCCGGTCCAGGCCAATTTTCAGCTTTCAGCGCTATCACATTTTGAATGACAATTGCGCGGTCATGCAACACTGTACTCATATAAATTTTTTAGCATTATTTTTGAGACAGATAAAGCTTTATTTTGGTGGTATTTATTCACCGCTGGGATTTTTATTTTTTTTGCTATGTAAATGAAACGTCCAAAAAATTTTGAAAAAAAGTGTTTTCCTTATAAAATTTTGCAAATAAATAATATTTCATCATAAATCTTGGCTAAAATTTATTCCGTTATCTTTTTAGTCCAAAAAAAAAAAAAAAAAAAAAAAACCCAAATTAGTTTATACCAAAAATTATACTTTTTAAACATTTTTTTAAGTTTTTTTTTTACATATTGTCACCCTAGCAGTACAGTGTCATCATGGTGACACTGTACTACTTGTGGGGGGTGATTTTTTTTTTTTTTTTTTTTTTACACCCATAAAGGCTGTAAAAGCAATCATTTCTTCTTCTCTCTGGCTTTGCCATTGAGAAATACTTTGTGAGCTGTGATTGGTCACAGCTTGTCACATGGTACAAGGCTGTTGTGAATGGCCCTGTACCATGTGATCTCTGTGATCATTCACAGATTTCACACGTAGTAAGCAATGATGTCAGAAGTGACATCTTGCTTACTACTCTGCATGTGATCACTGATTGGCCAATCAGAGATCACATGATCGCGACCTCGTACAGAGGTCCTGTACAACGATCGGTGTTCCGCTGTGTCTGGAGGACACAGCGGGCACCGGATTGCGTTTATATACAACGGCCGGACGGGAAGTGGTTAAGGTAAAAAAAACCTTCTGCATTCAACTCCCCCCCCAGCTTCCCCTTATACTTACCTGAGCCCAATCTCGAACCAGCACTGTGCCTGAGAGGCTCTCTCACGCCTCACTTGCTCAGAGACAGCAGGAGCCATTCGCTCTGGCTGCTGTCAATCACAGCCAATGAGTAGCGAGAGGGACTGATCCACGCTCTGTGTCAAAAGGACAGACAGCCAGCCAGCCCAGGAGCAAGCCTGCACAGGTGCCCCCATAGCAAGCAGCTTACTACGGGGGCACTCAGTGAAGGTGAGAAGTCAGAAGCGCTAGCGAAGGACCCAAGAAGAGGAGAATTGGGGCTGCTGTGTTCAAAACCATTACGCACAGAAGGAAAGTATGACAGGTTTGTAAAGGGTCACTTTTCTTTTTTTTTAATAATTACTTTAAAAAGTATTGTCAATCCCATCCAAAATGATGGTTATTGAAAACCTTTAAACAACTCATGAATAAATAAAACATAGTTGATATCTCATTAACAATTTTGAACCTTTATAAAAATAGACATGCAGGCTATAGTATGTAGCTGTGAAAATGGATGTAGCAGCGCCGTCTAGCGGCTGAACAAAGCCTAACCAAGCTGTGAAAATGGATGTAGCAGCGCCATCTAGCGGCTGAACAAAGCCTAACCAAGCTGTGAAAATGGATGTAGCAGCGCCATCTAGCGGCTGGACAAAGCCTAACCAAGCTGTGAAAATGGATGTAGCAGCGCCGTCTAGAGGCTGAACAAAGCCTAACCAAGCTGTGAAAATGGATGTAGCAGCGCCGTCTAGCGGCTGAACAAAGCCTAACCAAGCTGTGAAAATGGATGTAGCAGCGCCATCTAGAGGCTGAACAAAGCCTAAACAAGCTGTGAAAATGGATGTAGCAGCGCCATCTAGCGGCTGAACAAAGCCTAACCAAGCTGTGTAAATGGATGTAGCAGCGCCATCTAGCGGCTGAACAAAGCCTAACCAAGCTGTGAAAATGGATGTAGCAGCGCCATCTAGCGGCTGAACAAAGCCTAACCAAGCTGTGAAAATGGATGTAGCAGCGCCATCTAGCGGTTGAACAAAGCCTAACCAAGCTGTGTAAATGGATGTAGCAGCGCCATCTAGCGGCTGGACAAAGCCTAACCAAGCTGTGAAAATGGATGTAGCAGCGCCATCTAGTGGCTGAACAAAGCCTAACCAAGCTGTGAAAATGGATGTAGCAGCGCCATCTAGCGGCTGGACAAAGCCTCACCTGACGGATGTTTTGCCCAACGTACTCAATCACCATCTCATCGGCAGCGATGGGCTCCATGGCGAAGAGACCCCACTCATGAATGCGACTGCGGCCGAATCTCAGCTTCTTCTTACGGAACTGCAGAAGCAGATGATAACAAGTTTGCAGTTTCATTATGGGGTAATGTGTCACGTCCGATCAATAGCTGCCAATCTACTATTTTTTTGAATATGTAAAGGCTCTTATTTGAAATCCCCAGGCAATGCAAAAAAAAAAAAAAAAAATCCTAAAAATCGCTCCCCCCCCCCCCCCATCTGCTTCCCAAAGGTCTGCATCCTCTGGTCATCTCCTGTACCGTGTCCGCAGTCTCTGGTCATCCCCTGTACCGTGTCCGCAGTCTCTGGTCATCTCCTGTACTGTGTCCGCAGTCTCTGGTCATCTCCTGTACTGTGTCCGCAGTCTCTGGTCATCTCCTGTACTGTGTCCGCAGTCTCTGGTCATCTCCTGTACTGTGTCCGCAGTCTCTGGTCATCTCCTGTACCGTGTCTGCAGTCTCTGGTCATGCCTGTACTGTCCGCAGTCTCTGGTCATGCCTGTACTGTCCGCAGTCTCTGGTCATCTCCTGTACTGTGTCCGCAGTCTCTGGTCATCTCCTGTACCGTGTCCGCAGTCTCTGGTCATCTCCTGTACTATGTCTGCAGTCTCTGGTCATCTCCTGTACTGTGTCCGCAGTCTCTGGTCATCTCCTGTACTGTGTCCGCAGTCTCTAATCATCTCCTGTACTGTCCGCAGTCTCTGGTCATCTCATGTACTATGTCCGCAGTCTTTGGTCATCTCATGTACTGTGTCCGCAGTCTCTGGTCATCTCCTGTACTATGTCCGCAGTCTCTGGTCATCTCCTGTACTATGTCCGCAGTCTCTGGTCATCTCCTGTACTATGTCCGCAGTCTTTGGTCATCTCATGTACTGTGTCCGCAGTCTCTGGTCATCTCCTGTAGTGTGTCCGCAGTCTCTGGTCATCTCCTGTAGTGTGTCCGCAGTCTCTGGTCATCTCCTGTACTGTGTCCGCAGTCTCTGGTCATCTCATGTACTATGTCCGCAGTCTTTGGTCATCTCATGTACTGTGTCCGCAGTCTCTGGTCATCTCCTGTGCTATGTCCGCAGTCTTTGGTCATCTCATGTACTGTGTCCGCAGTCTCTGGTCATCTCCTGTACTGTGTCCGCAGTCTCTGGTCATCTCCTGTACTGTGTCCGCAGTCTCTGGTCATCTCCTGTACTGTGTCCGCAGTCTCTGGTCATCTCCTGTACTGTGTCCGCAGTCTCTGGTCATCTCATGTACTATGTCCGCAGTCTCTGGTCATTTCCTCTATGTCTGCAGTCCATTGGTTCAGAATTTTGTTTTTTTCTTGTTTTGCTCCTCTAAAACCTAGGTGCGTCTTATGGAGCAAAAAATATGGTGAAGTGCCCCAAAACAAAAAAAAAACAAAAACAAAAAAAAAAAACATTAAAGAGACACCAAAGAGACTATGGTCTATATTCTGGCAACAGTGACACTTTTAGTAATAGTTATGTGATGAATAATAACATGTATACATTGGTCTTGATAGGCGTCACAGCTGACTGAAGCTCTTAGGAGTATAACCCTCTTGTAGTTTATTGTATTGTAGCTGAACTGTCCCCCTTTATATTATAAAGTGCTGAGCAAACTGCTGGTGCGATATAAATCCTGTATAATAATAATCATAATAAAAGTGCTGGCAGAGCATTGCTCAACCACTAACAACGTACGGACTTTGCATCTTGTCCATTATTACTCCATTGTTGCCCTCCTGTCTTCAGAACAAAGCATTGCAGGCACTTCTTACCTTCAGCTGGTTGAGCTTTAGCAAGTCGCTGTCCAATATTGAGAAAGAGCCGATGGCATTGAGAAGGCGCCTCTGCTCAGAGCGGCGCTCAGACAACACCCTGTTTGTACCCTGTAATAAAAGAGAAGAAAACATTAACAAAGAAAAAAAAACTACAGGATTGAAGACGGTCAGTGTGGGCAGCACAGTGGCTAAATGGTTAGCACTTCCACCTGGCAGTACTAGGGGTCGTTGGTTCGAATCCCAACCACGACATCACCTGCCTGGAATTTGCATGTTCTTCCTGTGCCTGCGTGGGTTTCCTCCGGGTACAAAGACATGCTGGTAGGTGAATTGGCTCCTGAATATGTAAATTGTCCCTAGTATGTGTATGTATGAATGTGAGTTAGGGACCTTAGATTGTACGCCCCTTGAGGGTTAGGGACCGATGTGATGTACAATATATATGTAAAGTGCTGCGTAAGTTGACGGCGCTATACAAGTACTTGTAATAATAATAATAGTAGGCACATCAAGAAAACATTGGGGGGTCCCCGTACGCAGAGGGCGTCCTCCCCGCAGTAGATGCTCCACCCAGCTAAATCACTAGAAGCCAATCTGTATTTCTGGAGCACTGATTGGCTTTTCTGCTTGAAGTAAGTCTGCAAAATCACGCTTTCAGCCTTTATTCATAAATACATTATTATTGTCACAAAGTATTTTGAGTAGCCCTTTTATGTCTGGATTATTAGTATATTATTTTTCAGTTTTTGCTCGCTCCAATTCCCCTCACATTGGGGACATTTCCTCTCACTTTCTGCTGCATCACTAAGACAGGAAGTGAAGGAGAATCTCCCAAACAGGAAACCGACATCAAAACATACGCCAACAGGGGGTTTCAACCCTTTCTTTGTACTTCAAAAAGGTTCATGCCAGTAAAAGAAGGAATTGTATCCTAAAAGTTATAATAAACATTATATTTACCCGCTCTCTACTGGTGCTCCAGGCTCCTCCCCTTCTTAGCGCACCACCATAGGAATCCCCTTTCTATGGAGGCACACCAGCGGGTTGACTCCGGAGCTGGGCTGTGCACGCCTATAGACACATACTCACAGGATTTGATTGACAGCAGCAGGAGCCAATGGTTCCCACTGCTTTCTCTCTGTCCTCTGAGAAGAGAGAGATCAGCGCAGTTACAGACATAGGACTCCGTTAAGTATAGGGCAGGTAAGGAGCGATCCTTCCACTGAAACATTACCTTAATGTCATTGTAGCGGGAGTCAATGACTCCCGCTGCTGTCTCGGCCAATGAAGGAGAGACCCGGGAGAGCCGAGGCTCCCATGCACAATGCTGTATCGACATGAGGCTCAGGCAAGCATTGTGGGGTAAAAAACCTTGGGCCTTTATAACCACTAAGATAAAAAAATGTTCTGCCTTCAGAGCGCCTCACCTGGTGAAACACAAAATCTTTCTGCTCGGATAATGGGCAGCTACTAGCGGCAGGAGGGGCGGCTGCCCTGTGCACTGTGAGGTGAAGGGGGCGCCACGAGGAAAGTTCCTGCCGCTGTAAGCTGACAGGAGTACTGACAGCGGCATCACAACTTCTGTCAACTTACTGCAGGAAGAGGCAAGCTAAATCTAGAGGAGAGGAGAGAGCTGGGAGGAGGTGCGGGCTATGCTGTCTATTCCCTCCAGCTCCTCCTTCTGTTACTGTAGGAAGAGGAAAGCTAAATCTGGAGAAGAGGAGAGAGCTGGGAGGAGGTGCGGGCTATGCTGTCTATTCCCTCCAGCTCCTCCTGTTACTGCAGGAAGAGGCAAGCTAAATCTAGAGGAGAGGAGAGAGCTGGGAGGAGGTGCGGGCTATGCTGTCTATTCCCTCCAGCTCCTCCTGTTACTGCAGGAAGAGGAAAGCTAAATCTGGAGAAGAGGAGAGAGCTGGGAGGAGGTGCGGGCTATGCTGTCTATTCCCTCCAGCTCCTCCTGTTACTGCAGGAAGAGGAAAGCTAAATCTGGAGAAGAGGAGAGAGCTGGGAGGAGGTGCGGGCTATGCTGTCTATTCCCTCCAGCTCCTCCTTCTGTTACTGCAGGAAGAGGAAAGCGAAATCTGGAGAAGAGGAGAGAGCTGGGAGGAGGTGCGGGCTATGCTGTCTATTCCCTCCAGCTCCTCCTGTTACTGCAGGAAGAGGAAAGCTAAATCTGGAGAAGAGGAGAGAGCTGGGAGGAGGTGCGGGCTATGCTGTCTATTCCCTCCAGCTCCTCCTTCTGTTACTGCAGGAGAAGGCAAGCTAAATCTGGAGAAGAGGAGAGAGCTGGGAGGAGCTGCGGGCTATGCTGTCTATTCCCTCCAGCTCCTCCTTCTGTTACTGCAGGAAGAGGCAAGCTAAATCTGGAGAAGAGGAGAGAGCTGGGAGGAGGTGCGGGCTATGCTGTCTATTCCCTCCAGCTCTTCCTTCTGTTTTTGCAGGAAGAGGCAAGCTAAATCTGGAGGAGAGAGCTGGGAGGAGGTGCGGTGCGGGCTACGCTGTCTATTCCCTCCAGCTCCTCCTCCTGTTACTGTAGCGCTCCTGTATCAGGACTGTGAAGGGCCCGTTCAACGCCCCCAACCCCCCCCCCCCCCCCCATCTCCTCCCAACATTCACATGGATACTTGGGGATTTGTACTGGGGAGGAGGGGGGATTTATGCTGGATTGTGGAGATCAATTACACAGCAAAGGGATTTGTGAATTAGTCTGTGGTAGGAGTGTGCACACACATGGCTCTGATGAAGGCTGGAGAGGTTTCTGGAATGTAGTGACCAATTGTGGTATTTATTTTTGCTGGATGTTTGAATATGACGTAACCACAATCTGCACTTCCCGATTCCCCGCATTTATCTGAATCACTTTGTTTCATTGGACGGGAAGTATAAACCGGCGCCAGTACAAAGATACGTTCTGACAAAGACCCGGAGTAGTGACATTGGTCAGACTTCCCATTCAGGATGAATCACAGCCGGGACAAACACTTGGCATACAAAATCTAACATTGTCAACCATCTCATGTCGGCACCACGGCTCGTTACATTCAGCTGCACATTCGTCTGCCCTCTGCAGTAGAATCGCTTTGACTCCCCAGCTTTGTTAAGTCGGATCGCTCTGTTGTGCTAAGATCCTGAAACACGTCCACACCGCTGCACATTTCTAAAGTAACAGGGCAGGAAATGACAGACGGCTGTACGGGAGCCAGGAATAATGCATTCCATGCATGAAGGTAGAAAACCTGTGTGCAGCAGCCCCCTAATACATACCTGAATCACACTGCGATGTGTATGAGAGCCTCGGCTCTCCAGGGACAATCCCTTCTCATTGACTGAGACCTTTCAATCACAGCCAGTGAGACAATGAAGAGGTGGGGGGGGGGCAAGGCCAAGCCATGGCTCTGTGTGTGAATGGACACGCAAAGTAGTGGCTCGGAAGCGAGCCTGCTTGAGTGCCTCCATAGCAACCTGCTTTTGGGGGGGGGGCGACAACTTCCGCTTTTGATCGCCTACGCGATTGCAGCGGAGGTGGGAGCGGGGTATCCTGTCAACTTCGGGTACCCGCTCCCTAAAAGGTATGACATTCAGGAGAATGTGGTGGATGATATCCTAGGAAGTACTTTTCAGGATTGGTGGAAAGGTGTGGAAGTGTGCTGCTGATCTCTACAATATTGATAAGGCGGTTTTTTATTTGCTTTCTGGTATTTTATATCCTTTTGAGAGCCATTGGAGGGGCTCGGCACCAAAGGATCCGATAAGTTGGATTATTTTGGACACTAAGTTTTTTGGAGTGACTTTATTTACACGACTTTTGGATACAAGTGACTTATATTGTTTATTTTGGATTGTATATATTTTGGAATTTTTTTGATATACACCTTAGATCAGGGGTGGGCAAACTTTTTGACTTGAGGGCCGCAATGGGTTCATATATTGGACCCGGGGGCCGGACCAAGAGTAGATGAATGATGTGTATGTGTCATCCGTAGTAAGTATAGTAATATTCCCCCATAGTAAGCATAGTAATTAATCCCCCATATAGTAATTCATCCCCCATATAGTAATTCATCCCCCATATAGTAATTCATCCCCCATATAGTAATTCATCCCCCATAGTAATTCATCCCCCATAGTAATTCATCCCCCCTATAGTAATTCATCCCCCATAGTAATTCATCCCCCATAGTAATTCATCCCCCATATAGTAATTCATCCCCCATAGTAATTCATCCCCCATATAGTAATTCATCCCCCATAGTAATTCACCCCCATATAGTAATTCATCCCCCATATAGTAATTCATTCCCCATATTATTTCATCCGCCATATAGTAATTCACCCCCATATAGTATTTCATCCCCCCCACAGTACTATTCCCCCCCAAGTAGTAAGCCAAGTCCCCCCTGTGTCAATTCACTTACCTTTGCTCCGCGCGTTCCCCGCCGTGTTCCCGCGCCGTTCCGGTCTTCAGGGCGGACTGTGAGAGGAGCCTAGCTCCCCTCACGTTCGTCACGCTGCCCCGCCTACACACATCCTGACAGCCAATGTATCACGCTCCGCGGGCCGGATTAAAAGGTCCGCCGGGCTGTATACGGCCCGCGGGCCGTAGTTTGCCCATTGCTGCCTTAGATTATTTGGGTTCAATATATGGGTATATATAGGTTTAGGGCTATTTATTTACATATTGGATTTTTGTGTTGATTTGCTCCCCAAAGGTGCCAATCCTTAATGGGGAGCGGGGGACCAATCTTTAAAGCGGAACTTCCCCTTTTGGGTGGAACTCCGCTTTAACTTAAAAGAAAAACAGGCAGGATCACAAAGAAATGCAATAAAAAAAAGCACACAACAGAGCAGAAAAAAAAACTAGCAAACACAGCCTGGCATCTAGATGTGTTCAGTTCAATACAAACGGTCTCCAGTGATGTGATACAGACCTGCAAGTCGCTGTCCAGTTCCCGTACGGATACAGGAATCACATCCAGGTACTTGTCTTTGTCCTTCCTGCTGATGGCATAGTAGCCTTCACTGCGAGCACAACCCGTCTGGTGCTCCCGCAGACCATCTTGCTTGTTCCGTTTTTTCTTGGGGTCAGCAATGTTGGTGAGTGAGGCGGAGTTAAGGAAGGCAACAGTGTGCGGCAGACGTGCGCTAACAAGACAACATCGCCAATACAGGTGTACCTCGGTTTACGAACGCCTCGGTTAAAGTAATTTTTTGGTTTAAGAATGAAAATCCATTGAAAATACTGCCTGAGTTTTTTTTCACAATACGAAGTGTATGTCAGTGCCGGTTTTTAAATGCAATTTCCGGCTTTTTTTTTTTTTTATCTTCACTATAGCTCACAGAATTAGCTGTCACTTTCCCTGGAGCTAAAGGAATCGGTTTAAGAAAATAAAAGGAAACATTGTTTCTTTTAACTCAAACTAAAAGAAACATTGTTTCTTTTAACTCAATAAACTAATCGGAAACATTGTTTCTTTTAGCTGGGGGGGGGGGGGGGAAGTGACAGCTGATTCTCTGAGCTATAGTGAAGAAAAAATAAAAAGCCGGTAATTACATTAAATAACCGGCACCGACCTATACTGACAGCGACTTTTTTTCTGACCTCCGGAACGGATTAATTGGTTTTCAATGCTTTCCTATGGGAAACCAGGAAGTTTCGTATTGTAAAAAATTTGTAAACCGAAATGCGGAGAATGCATTAAATTCGTAAACTGAGGTACACCCGTACATACATTGTGAAAAACAATTTAAAGAATTCCAGGCATGGGCAGATTATACAGCAAGGACCATGTACAGTTGTGCTCACCCTGGCAGAAATCGTGAAATTGTAGCATTTATATTGAAAATATGACTGATCATCCCTAAAAATGCATTGTCTAGTTGCCAGAAAGAACCCTTTGACACGTCGTACCGGCCATCTTGTGGCATTGGTGCAGTACGGTGTTGTCAGGCATATTGTAACCGGGCTTTTTTGTAGCATTGACGCAGTAAAGGCTTCTTTCTGCCAACTCGATCATGCAGCTCATTTTTGTTCAAGTATCATCATATTGTGCTCTTTAAAAACAACCACGCCATCTTTTTCCAAAGCAGCCGGTATTTCCCGAGTTTACCTGTGGGGATTTTCTTTGTATCCCCAACAATCCTTCTGGCAGTTGTGGCTGCAATCTTACTTGGTCTACCTGACCTTGGCTTGGTATCAAGAGATCCTCAAATTTTCCACTTCTTAATAAGTGATTCAACAGTGTTGACTGTATAAAGATGGAAAAGGATATAAAAACATATTCAAAGCCCTGAATATGCCAGTTCCATTTTCTGGTTACACAGGTCTTCGGACAGTTCTTTTCTGCTCCCCATGGCTCAGTATCTAGCCTGCTCAGTGCATCCACGTGAGAGCTAACAAACTCATTGACTATTTATACACCGACAGTAACTGCAATTTAAAAAACCACAGATGTGGCAAATGGACCTTTAATTGCCATTTTAACCTGTGTGTGTCACCTTGTGTGTCTGTACCAAGGAAGAACATTCCAGGGGGTGGAGACTTCTGATCTGGGCCATTTGTGTGATTTCTGTTATCATTATGATTCAAAAAAGTGCCAAACAACTATTTGATAATAAATGGCTTCATATGATCATCATCCTTCAATAAAAGACCATGATCAGTCATATTTTCAATATCAAAATTTCACAATTTCTGCCAGGAGATGCAATCTTTTGAGCACAACTGTTACTATGCATGTACCATAATTGGTCAATGTTGAAGGCTGGAAATCACAGACGCAGACACGGCTACTACACCACTACTCCCCAGTGATATCCAACTTGCTTCCAGGTCCCGTGCGGAGGGGCTGGCCTGATGCCTTGTGAATACAGGAGGTTGGCTGCTCAGCAAGGGTGCCAATTAGAGCATTCTTTGCATATTCTGAATGAATGCAAAGTGTTCTCTGATTGGAGGAGGTGGAGAGAGTCTGACATCACCACCCTATTTCTCCTCCTCATCCAATCAGAGAACAATTTGCATTCATTCAGAAAATGCAAAAGCATTCTCGAAACGGTGTCTTTGCCGAGTAGCCAACCTCCAGTATTCACAATGCAGGAGGGCAGTCGCTTGGCATGGGACCCGGAATCAAGTGAAGATCACTGAAGTAGTGGTGTCTCTTACAGCGATTTCCAGCAGCATCAACTAGGTATGTCATATGGATAGTAACATTGGTCCAAGCTTGACCAACGCAACAATGTATAGCATGCCGATGCCTGAAATTATTCTTTGAAATTTATAGTGGACATTCTAAACAGCATAAAAAGCCACATAGTACAGGTCAGACAGAATGCAGGACTCCCAAGTGACCCGATAGTTCTAAAGAGAATCATTTACTGATGGGCACTAGTGATATTCTGAGTTTTCACACTTTTTTTTTTAAATTTACTTATATTCTCACCTACCATACTGGGCCTATACGGTGATGTTGAAAGACTGGTGCTAGGGATCCAGCAGTTCAGAGTTTTATTTGTCTGACCCTTTGTGATTAAAGCAGGCTCTCCCCTCTTCAGTCTATCATGAATGCTGCTGCCAGACTCATCCACCATACTAACCGTTCTGTATCTGCCCCCCCTCTCTGCCAATCCCCCCACTGGCTCCCATTCAGTGTCCTCCATCCCTCTCTGCCAATCCCTCCACTGGCCCCCACTCAGTGTCCTCCACCCCTCTCTGCCAATCCCCCCACTGGCCTCCATTCAGTGTCCTCCACCCCTCTCTGCCAATCCCTCCACTGGCCTCCATCCCTCTCTTCAATCCCTCCACTGGCCTCCATCCCTCTATACCAATCCCTCCACTGGCCTCCATTCAGTGTCCTCCACCCCTCTCTACCAATCCCTCCACTGGCCTCCATCCCTCTCTTCAATCCCTCCACTGGCCTCCATCCCTCTCTGCCAATCCCCTCACTGGCCCCCATTCAGTGTCCTCCATCCCTCTCTGCCAATCCCTCCACTGGCCCCCATTCAGTGTCCTCCACCCCTCTCTGCCAATCCCCTCACTGGCCCCCATTCAGTGTCCTCCATCCCTCTCTGCCAATCCCTCCACTGGCCCCCATTCAGTGTCCTCCACCCCTCTCTGCCAATTCCCCCACTGGCCTCCATTCAGTGTCCTCCACCCCTCTCTGCCAATCCCTCCACTGGCCTCCATCCCTCTCTTCAATCCCTCCACTGGCCTCCATCCCTCTCTTCAATCCCTCCACTGGCCTCCATCCCTCTCTACCAATCCCTCCACTGGCCTCCATTCAGTGTCCTCCACCCCTCTCTACCAATCCCTCCACTGGCCTCTATCCCTCTCTTCAATCCCTCCACTGGCCTCCATCCCTCTCTGCTAATCCCTCCACTGGCCTCCATCCCTCTCTGCCAATCCCTCCACTGGCTTCCCATTGCCCAACGGATAAAGTTCAAGCCATTAACAATCACATATAAAGCCGTTTATAACTCCGCCCCAAATTACATCACCGATCTTATCTCCAAATATCACCCAAACCGTACTCTCCGCACAACCTCCTGCTCTCTAGCTCCCTTGTCCCCTCCTCCCATGCTCATCTCCAGGACTTCCCCACAGCTTCCCCCATCCTCTGGAACTCTCTACCCCAATTTATCAGACTATCGCCAACTCTGCTCACTTTTAGGTGATCTCTGAAAACCTCTCTCTTCAGGGAAGCCTATCCTGCCTTCAGCTAATAATGGAATCTTCTATTCCTCCTACCAGTCCATCCCCCACAGTTACTACCTTTTGTACCACTAGCCCCTCCCTCCTAGATTGTAAGCTCCCAGGATCAGGGCCCTCCTGTCTCTCTTGCATTGAACTGTATTGTCTCCCGTTATATTGTAAAGCGCTGAGCAAACTGTTGGCACTATAGAAATCCTGTATAATAATAATAATAATAATAATAATAATAATAATAATAAAGCGGTTGTACTCAAAACGTTTTCCCTGCTGCTGAACATGATGGGACTCGAAGCCCCTCAACAGCAAGAGGAACAGAGCTTGCATAGTTTGGAATGGCTTCCTATATCAAAGCACTCGAAGCTGTGTAAAGGATATTTGTATGGTGAACCCAGTGGGTGTCATTCAGCCAGTCTGTACTGTGGTCCTCCTGAAGAAGTCTCTCATAGGTTTCCCGCAAGAAATACATGTCTTCTGTGTCCAGTCCATTGTTCCAGATGTCATAGAGAATGGTCATCTGTTCAAACTCGCTGCGCACCTCGTATTTTGGTGGGGAAGGTGGTATTAAAGGACGGCGGTTCCTGTGAGACCTCAACTCTCGTGTCGTTATCCAGAATTCCTCCTCTTCTTCCTCCTCATCCTCATCATCTTCATCTGATGTTACCTCCCCAGGCTCTATCACTTCCTTGGCTTGTTGCTGCTTCTTCCGGTTTTTACTCTTAGATTGCTCATGAGTTGCTTTGGCCGTAGTCTCCTCTGGTTTCTTGGATGACAAACGGAGGTCACCAACTTCCAAGAACCCTGTCCTGGCCTCAAGTCCGGGTACTAAGCCACCTCCAACGCAAATGACCTCCTCTGGGGCCTCCAGCACAGGCTGGCCCAAGTCGATATGGAGGAAGTCGCTGGGCTTTTCCAAGTCTATAGACACTCCACGATGCCTCTTGGGAGGCTGTTTTAAATAGGCAGGTATCTGTGCGTAACTGTGCTCCAGTAAGATCTGCCGCACTGGGGCAAACATAAGTTCCTCAAGATTTTCAGTTCGTTCTGGCTCTAGCGGCTCTTGTAGAGAAGCGGGCGTTGGTTGTGGTTGCTGTGGAAGTTCTGAAAGAGTCGGTTTGTCCTCTTCCTCATAATAATCATCTAACATATCCTCTCCATCGGGTGGCATGATTTCTTGTCCGCCTCGCGGCGGGTTCGACTTGACCAGACAGGCATGGTCCCAAGGGAGGTTTAATACTGTTAGTGGCTCTGATGGTATCCTCTGAGAAGGCTCTTTGGCAGGCTGTGGGACCAGTACAGGCTCTGCTTTGGGGCTCACAAGCTTCTCCGGTGCATGTACCGGAGAAGGAGCCTTTGGTGAAGGTAGTGAAGGTTCCTCTGCTGGTGGCAAAGGTTCCAACACTGACTCTTCCTGTGCTTTCTGTAGTATCTCAGGGGGTAGTTTGTCTGTAACCACGTGATTTGGAGGTTTGCTCTCAGCAGGTTCAGGCTCCTCTTCTGGAGAAAGGAGGAAAGTGACGGTTTTTCGCCTCTTCTTGGGTGGAGGAAGAAGTGGTAGCGGCGGAGATGGAGGTGCAGATGGTTTGGGGGGTGAGACTGGAAGAGGCTGGGGCGTAGGCTCTTGGGGTAGGGCTTCTATATAGGTTTCCCGATTGACCAATGGGGATGGAGACTCATCTGAAAGTAAATTGAAGAAGTCAGCTTCAAATAAGGAAAATAGAAATCGCAGAGAAAAAGGAGTTATTAGGCGAGACCTTTCATTATATTTATAAATCAGAGGGTCAGAATCAAAAGCGAGTGCATTAAAGGTTTATTACTTTTACTAGAATTTCATTCTTTGGATAATGGCGTATCAAAAGCAAATGTCTTGACCTAATTTAGACTGACCTTTGAACTTTGGTCAGCAGAGAACCAACTCCTAGCAAATCCTGAAAACCAATCTGCTATTTCTTTTCATTTATTTGGCAAACAAAAGCACATTGGTGTTTATTTACTAAAGCTGGAGAGTGCTCCGGGTTTAGTAAATCTACCCCACTGTTCTACTCAAACTGCAGTCAAGTGAAATCTCTGCTGACCCCACTATTAAGGCTAGGTTCAAACTATTGCGGGTATCACACCTGTTCACGCACCCAAAAACCAGCTGCTCTTTAAAAACACATGGGGGCTGCCATTCATTCTTAAAGTGATATTAAAGGCAATTAAAAAAAAAAAAAAAACAACAACAAACATGTTATACTTACCTGCTCTGTGCTGTGGTTTTGCACAGAGCAGCCCTAATCCTCCTCCTTCTTGGGTCCCCCACCGATGCTCCTGACCCCTACCTCCTGCCAATTGCTCGCAGAGCAAACAGCTTGCTATGGCAGCACCCAAGCAGGCTCGCTCCTGAGCCTCTGCCCTGTGCGTCCATTTACACACAGAACCGCAGCTCGGCTCCGCCCCCTCTCCCCTCTCATTGGTTCACTGGCTGTGACTGACAGCAGCAGAAGCCAATGGGTGCAGGAACCGTATAGAAATTGCACTGTGCGAAAAATGCTGTAAGAACCATTTTCCTGCATGAAATGTAGGCACAGCAGCCCATTAAAATGAATGGGCTGCCATGCCCGCAAAAACGCGACACCGCAAAGCCACAGTAGCGTGAAGCTAGCCTAAATCTGACCCCCAGCCTTCCCCATTCAGTTCTTAGTTGTACCGGCTCCTATTCTGTATTGAAATTGCTTACTCTGATTTCACTGCACACTGTAAGCTGCTCATAATGTGCACTAGAAGCTACAGCAAGTCAGATACAGCCCGCCTCATTTCCTGGCATCCTTTAGCACAGAGGTTTCCAAACTGCAGCCCAAGGGCCGAATATGGCCCTTTGCTACCCTTTAACCAGCCCTTGGGGCACTACTCCTCCCACTGAGACCAACAATGGGGCAAGTACTTCTTCCGATGAAACCAATGATGGTATAATATTCTTCTCACTAATATGAATGGTGGGGCACTACTACTCCTCCTACTAACCAACAACCCTAAGGCCATGTTTATTCTCACTGATGCTGGGACCAGCACATTTTCTATCCTCACTGGTCCTAATCCGGCCCTCCTAAAATCTGAAGGACAGAATACTGGCCCTTTGTTTGAAAAGTTTGGAGACCCCTGCTCTAGCTAGTTCCTTCTCAGCCTGATTGTACCTTGCTCGCCCCTTTCATTTACTAGATTTCGCTTCTTTCAATCATTGGAGATCAGCATCATATGTGCAATGAACTACACCTCCCTGCCTGCTCACAGTGTTCTCTATCATGTAAACTGCACATTGCTGGCAAAATCTGTGTCGGGATGACCGACTCCTGCACATGTGCAGGAGTGACATCCTCACACACTGGCATATGAAGACAGCGCAGAAGAAGATGCCAGCACTGGCAAGGGGACCATTGAAGGAGAGGATTGATGATTGAAGTTTAGCTCCGCTTTACTGCCCTTTCACATTGATCATTTTTTGATCAGTTTTGCAGTTAAAAAAAAAGCAGAAGAAAAATGCATGATAAATGCATCCCTTTAAATCCTATGGAACTCTTCACACCAGTCAGTTGCGTTTTAACCTCCCTAGCGGTAATCTAGATTGTAGCTCGGGGTTAATTTTCAGTACCAAAAGTGATAACACTGAGCCACACTTATGCTTGCAATCCCCCGATGTCCTCCCGCTGTGTGCTCCGGCCGATGCCGGCATCTATCTCCCGAGTTCCCTTCCCTGCAATCACCGCGATGCAGGGGGGGCGGAACCGGCGGGAAATTCAAAAAAGTTAAAATATGACACACACAATACATTGTAATCTGTTAGGATTACATTACTGCATCAAACCATTTCCCTTCAGTTTTGTCCCGCGTGCTTTGTCCTGTGCCCTGCCTGCACTGTTACCATTCTTTCTGCCTGGAAACTTGAAAACGTCCATGGCGTCCAAAAAGCGTCCGTTTAGGTCAAAAGCGGTTTTAGACCAGCTAGAGAACAGCGATAGTAAATTAGAATCACTTGCAGAATTGAGCGATAGTGATTCTTGGGGAAATTCGTCAGACACTGAAATTCCCATGCAAAACAATGTACTGCTTTGCCAAATTAAAAAAGAAAAAAGCGCCACTTACAAAAAACACCAAAATGTCAGCAGCATATCCCACCCAAAATAAATTTTGGCAACAATAATCCTAAATAAAAGGTATGCGCTAATAACAAACTTATACAAAAGGTGTATATCATCATCCAAAAAACATTAGTGTTTTAAATTAATAATTATAGTGTCCAAACATAAATTAGTGTCAAAAAAATATATATATATCTTCAGTGACTTGAACCAATTGTGAAAAATCCACCACCAAAAGGAGATTAAATGAACTCACCATAGCTAATGGCTGGTCAGATTATAAACCGGCAACAGCGCTTGTGCTCTGGGAGCAATGACCCCGATGTCCAAATAGATATGGTGATGTTTCAGATACTTCCGGATAATAATAATCACAGACAAACAACTTTGCAGCCCAAGCTCTTATGATGAACTTCTCCACTCTTTCTCATACCTCCATGAGAGCATGCAGTACACTCAGGGACAAAAAAGAGAACATAATGGTGCAATACGTTTTTTTCATTTATCTCTTTAATAAAAGGTATAAGGAAACTCACAAACAAGGTGTCCAACAGACACCAGCTTCAATCGCAAAAAAGGGTTGAGATACAGTTACCGCTCACCGCAGATCTCTCCCATACAGCACAGACCAGCAAGGCTCTCTAACGTCCACATCAAGTAGGCCACGCCCAACCGGTTTCATCACACCGACGTCATCAAGGGGCAGTACCGCTGTGTGACGAAACCGGTTGGGCGTGGCCTACTTGATGTGGACGTTAGAGAGCCTTGCTGGTCTGTGCTGTATGGGAGAGATCTGCGGTGAGCGGTAACTGTATCTCAACCCTTTTTTGCGATTGAAGCTGGTGTCTGTTGGACACCTTGTTTGTGAGTTTCCTTATACCTTTTTTATTAAAGAGATAAATGAACCATTATGTTCTCTTTTTTGTCCCTGAGTGTACTGCATGCTCTCATGGAGGTATGAGAGAGTGGAGAAGTTCATCATAAGAGCTTGGGCTGCAAAGTTGTTTGTCTGTGATTATTATTATCTGGAAGTATCTGAAACATCACCATATCTATTTGGACATCGGGGTCATCGCTCCCAGAGCACAAGCGCTGTTGCCGGTTTATAATCTGACCAGCCATTAGCTCTGGTCAGTTCATTTAATCTCCTTTGGTGGTGGATTTTTCACAATTGGTTCAAGTCACTGAAGATCTATATATATTTTTTGGACACTAATTTATGTTTGGACACTATAATTATTTATTTAAAACACTAATGTTTTTTGGATGATGACATACACTTTTATATAAGTTTGTTATTAGCGCATACCTTTTATTTAGGATGTACTGCTTTGACATTCAAAAATATTGACATAATCAGACCACCAGGGAGGTTAAAAGTCCTACTTGAGGCATTATTGGTGCATGTTAAAAAAAAAAAACTGCATCAAATGTGCATCTCTGTGTGGAAATGAATGGAAAACACATCAAAAAAGCATTTACAGAGGAAAAAAAAAAAACGCCTGCGTTTCTGGTGCATTATTTAAGTCAAATGCCAAAGTTGCATGGATGCATGCTGGGCAATAGGCACCCAGAAAACACGCCAGAAACGCTTTTGTATTTGGCCAATTTCCCAACATTATCCTGGGAACAGAAAAGGGGGGGGGTTTAAATAGCCCCCCAGAAGGAGCAAAGCAGCTGTGGTTCAGGAGCGACCTCAAAGATTCTATGCGGTCACACTGCTACATGAAGCTAATGCCTTGGATGCAGTTGTGCGGTTTGGTTTAGAAACATCTAATTGGTGTTTTTCAGGATACTCGGGTGAGCTGTGAAGCTCCATAAATAGGATGTAAAATGATCTGAACACTTACCCAGGCTCTCCTCTTTCTCCGACACAGGTTCTTGTTCTGGAGGAGGTTCCGGTGGGCTGGGAGGTCTGAAAGGTTCGGGAATTGTGCGATCCTCTAGGGTCTCATCCTCCAGATCTTCCTCATCATCAGAGGAGGCAGGGGATGAAGAGGACGATGATGAAGAAGAGGATGAAGAGGAGGACGACGACGAACTGCTGTCCTCATCGCTGGAGCTGTCGCTATCATCTGATACAATCTTGTTGGAAAGCTTGGCCAGTGGGGTCTCCTCTGAGCAAAGATGGGAAAAAAGTACAGAATGAGATACGTTCATACAAGTCATAAACCACAAGGCAATGCTACAGACAAATCAAACGCCTATCTAGAGATTTGTTTTATTTTTACCAAATCTTTTGTTTCTTCTCTATTGTTACCTACTGTACATCCCATAGACTGCAGATATCTTTCACCAGGAGCAAAAAGACTTTGGGTACCGTTTATTCTTTTTTCAAACATCTATATTGCCAAGTTAGGTGAACTTTTGGCAAGATACAACTTAACACAGTTCTGTGTATCTGCTTGAATTAGATCTGGCATGATCCTCTGTGTAGTCCTTGCACAGCAGAGCTCAGACTAGGGGAGGGAGAAGTAGCACAATGAGCCAGCCAGTTATGCTACATTGATCGTGTGCTTACAAGGGACATGCTGATGGGAGGAGACAGCAGAGTACAGAGTAGAAAAGATGAACGCATCAGACTGCTGCTTCTCCTGTCTCTATCCAGTCACAGGGGAGGGCCAAGACCTGTTAGTGTTACCGTACTGCCCTACCAAACACGTCTGTGCTGTGTGGCACAACTGTGTAAACCTCAGGACTGCATGGAAAGAAATACAGATCTTTGTCCATGTAAATCTCATTATTAAGAATGCTACTGGTACCATACTCAAAAAAAAGGGGATGGACATATACATAAAAATGTTGTTTTTTGCAGTTGGCCATTTACGTGAGATTGAGTGTTAAATTACAATATATTACTAGTATAAAAGTAATTTTTTATACTGTACCACCTAAAAGTCTGCCCTCACCATCAGAATCTTCATCCTTGGTGCTGATATCATCATCATCATCATCTTCATCCTGGGAGGATAAAAAATAGTGGATGAAAATTAAGATCATTAAACTGAAAGAGGACATTAACTTCTCTGAAAAATCTCCAAGATTATTAGTTTAGAAAACAGTAATTCTCCAAATGTTGCTGGAATCCCGGGCCTTCTGAAAAGGTCATGGCCAGGGGTATGCTTTCATTTTTTCCATAAGTACTATTAATTGTTTTGTTTGGACATCCAGATATCAGCATTAAATGCTAACTCCAAGCTAGCCCAAGCAAACGATTTAGTGAACTAACAGATATGCTCGCTGGGCGTGGTGTATACACCTCAGCTACAGGTAGTATACAGCTCTGTGATCCAGCAGTGGGATGGGAACTGCCCGCCTCACTTCCAGGACAAAATAAAGTAGGGCAGAGCGCTGCTCAGCTATCCACGGGAAGCTTTGTATTCTATGTGGCCATTTCTTTCTCTCACCTTATCAGATGCAGATTCCTCAGAGGCTTCTTCACCCTCGCTGTCCAAATGGAACGGACTCCTGCGTTTGTGTTTTGCTCGTGCACCCTCCCTCTGTGGAGGTTTTACTCCTGGTCGTGGTTCGGATTGGGTCTCCTTCTCTCGCTCTCCTGGATGAGAAATGTGTTGGTCAGAAAGTGAAAGGAAGGGACGAGGCGAGGAAGGGACGAGACGCAGAAGGGACGGGAGGAGACGCAGAAGGGACGAGACGCAGAAGGGACGAGACGCAGAAGGGACGGGACGAGACGCAGAAGGGACGGGACGAGACGAGAAAGGGACGGGACGAGACGAGAAAGGGACGGGACGAGACGAGAAAGGGACGGGACGAGACGAGAAAGGGACGGGACGAGACGAGAAAGGGACGGGACGAGACGAGAAAGGGACGGGACGAGACGAGAAAGGGACGAGGCGAAGAAGGGACGGGACGAGGCGAAGAAGGGACGGGACGAGGCGAAGAAGGGACGGGACGAGGCGAAGAAGGGACGGGACGAGGCGAAGAAGGGACGGGACGAGGCGAAGAAGGGACGGGACGAGGCGAAGAAGGGACGGGACGAGGCGAAGAAGGGACGGGACGAGGCGAAGAAGGGACGGGACGAGGCGAAGAAGGGACGGGACGAGGCGAAGAAGGGACGGGACGAGGCGAAGAAGGGACGGGACGAGGCGAAGAAGGGACGGGACGAGGCGAAGAAGGGACGGGACGAGGCGAAGAAGGGACGGGACGAGGCGAAGAAGGGACGGGACGAGGCGAAGAAGGGACGGGACGAGGCGAAGAAGGGACGGGACGAGGCGAAGAAGGGACGGGACGAGGCGAAGAAGGGACGCGACGAGGCGAAGAAGGGACGCGACGAGGCGAAGAAGGGACGCGACGAGGCGAAGAAGGGACGCGACGAGGCGAAGAAGGGACGCGACGAGGCGAAGAAGGGACGCGACGAGGCGAAGAAGGGACGCGACGAGGCGAAGAAGGGACGCGACGAGGCGAAGAAGGGACGGGACGAGGCGAAGAACGGACGGGACGAGGCGAAGAAGGGACGGGACGAGGCGAAGAAGGGACGGGACGAGGCGAAGAAGGGACGGGACGAGGCGAAGAAGGGAAGGGACGAGGCGAAGAAGGGACGGGACGAGGAAGGGACGAGGCGAGGAAGGGACGAGGCCAGGAAGGGACGAAATCTTGGAATGTGTCTACATCTACTCACCGTCATCCTCCTCTTCTGCTGGGGTGGATGGCCGTGGCCTCTTCTGTTCGCCGTCGTCGTCATCCTCCGCTGGCTGCTTCCTCTTGACCTGTGTGCAGTAAGGAGAATCACAAAATGTGAGCCCAAACATACCAAACAGGAGGATGAAAACTGTCAGGGATGCAAGTTCTAGTTGACCACAGCAAGCAGATTCCCCCCCATAATGGATCAGAAAAGTGAAAGACATCACCTGAATGGTGGCTATATGCATAAATAACAGCTCTCTCCTAAGAACCTTTATAAAATATAGGGAAATTTGCACAGTATGATTGTCCATATTAAAGTCTGTGCATTCACCTTGAATGATGGAAGCCTCAGAGCCTCCCGCAATCCAGTGCCAAATCCAAAACCTTCAGCGCCTCCGCTCTTGGCCCAATCCACCAATGAGAGCAGGCCGGGCTCTTTGGGACGGGTCTTTTCCTTGTCTTCTTCCCGGGGAGCAGGCTTGGGCACACTCTGAAATGGCTAGAAAGAGACACACACACGATCACCAAGGAAAATTCTACTCAGAACATTTGTTTTCCCCATCTCATCTACAGGTCTTGTTTACTTGAAATATTTCATTTACGAGGTAAGGAAAGTAGGTGTGTTAAACCAATTCTTTAAAGTGCATCTCCACTTTTGCAGCCATATTTACTTTATATTTGTCACCTGTTATCAGAAAAAAATGAGATGTCCTTGAAATTCCAGTACTGCAAAATCCTATCAGTTCCTATTGTTTAGGAGGGTGGGCAGCTGTGTTTGCCTATATATCTATATTTTTTTTTTGCTGTGCTGAACACATAGTGAGGTTTTCTCATATTTGACTGCAAGAGTAGATATACACTTTAACCCCTTTGTGTCTAAGGGTAAAACAAATCTAAATGCCTAAGCACAATTTTGCAACTTTAACATTTGTTAGCAAAACCGTACAGATCACCACAACTACTTTGTACATCCAGGTGGAATACCAGGCGTTTTTTTTCAGCACAAATTGGGCTTTCATTTGGTGGCAAGTGGTAATGGATATCTCCAGTTTGTTTGTTTTTTTTATTACCAAAGAAAACTGGCCCAAATTGGTAAAAAAATAAACAAAACAAAAAAATAAATAATTTTTTTTTTATTTAGCTGTATATTTCTTACTACTACCATAACGTACCATCAAACAACAACCCAAATTAATTTCTCCTGCTCCTGATGATCGCAGTGTTACTACATGTGTGTATGTTAGTTGTTGTTTGTATCCGTAATACAGCCCAGAAACAATGGTGCACAACTTGCTTTTTTTTTTTATAATCCTGCCCTTAACTGATACTGATATTTAAAAAAAAAAAAAAAAAAAAAGAAGCCCCTGACCTTGACCCAAAACACTGACCCTGGCACAGACCTAAAGCAAACCTTGATCTAAGTATTTTTGTTTTTTTTATTATTATTTTTAATTTAGTATAAACACTTTTTTCTCTATGAAAGAACAGAGAGAGATACAGTGTATCTCTCTCCTCCATTCAAAGAGAAAACAAAAAGGGGCGGGCTTCACAGTGACTGATTACCGTGATAGCCAATCAAGGCCATCACAGTAATCAGGCGACCCGGGATCAGCAGTTCTGGGTCCTGATAGAACAGGACCCGCGGATCTCAGTGACACCCAGCTCTTTGTGTTGGAAGCGTGGGTGTAGCAAAATACAGTGGAAAAAAAAAAATCGGATGGGAGAAAAAAATGTTTTCGAACCGTTCATCCAATAATCTGATCTTTCATACACAGCTTTTGAGACCCGATCACGTCAGTTCATGCAGAAATATTTAAAGGGACAAGCATGAACGGTAGGGGGAACCTGTTAAATCTCTTGATCAGCCCAAAGACTGAAATAAAGAACACTTCATGCGTATGACCAACTTAGGGCCAATGTCAAAGGGCATTTGCTTCAAATATGATGTGCGCTGTCTTTCAAGTCCATGGAAATGTGCCAAGGAATATTTCAGAGCTGCGTAAATAAACTCTTCACTTACTTTTGCCTTCTCCTCCTTGCGCTCCCACCACTCATCGAAGGCTCGGAAGGCGACGTTTTCCACCATTTTTCTGTTTAAGTCTCTCTGCATAGTGCTCTTCATCTCCTGCATGAGAGCAGACAACACACTTGCGATGGTAGTAGCGTGCGGGTCCACACCACTCTCCATGCCCCAGCTCAGAGGCCGGGGTTCCTGTCCCAGCGCTCGGTTGTTCCTGGTAGGTATGATGTCCTGTAGTGGTAACAAAGGTTGGTGTTGTTGAGTAGGAAAAAGGGGGTAAACCCCTCCAAAGACCTGCTCGGCCATGAGCGGTGGAGGGTGTTGCTGTCGATGTCTATGAGGCAGCGGGTGGGGAATTAATGGCGGAATATAGGGTTCCTCGTACGGCTGTCCTTTTCCTTGCCTGCTCTGCTGCAGGCGGCTCAGCATTTGAGTCTGCATTTGGAAGGACATGGAAGTTCCGCCCCACTGGTTACCGAGTCTGTTCACCAGCTCCATGGAGTTCACAAAGTCATATATATGAGGAGCTGCCGTGGCCGAGGATGATGAAGGGTCGAGGGGTGGAGGAGTGGGCGGATGGCCTCCGAGATCCCCCAGCCTTCCTCTGGCAGCAGTGTTGGGCAGGAGCGGATAGGAATTGGGGACTTGGTGGTGCGGGTGGGGGGGTAACTGTAGAAGAGTTGAAGGAAGGTGTTGTGATGGGTAACCTCCTGCAGGTCCCGCTAGATGGGGCAGAAGTGGGTAAGGTGGACCAGCAGTTCCAGGCATCTCAATGGCCATTTCTTCATCCGAAATTTCCATATCCTCTCCTGAAGACAACTGAAGGGAAAAAAAAGAAAGAAAGAAGTCAGTGAATAGGTTTTATTTCTGCACCATACACATACTAAATAGTAAAGTGCTTTATAGAGACACTGTCATGTTGCAAATTCAGAGCACTGTGAAAGGACCTCCCAATAGTCCTCCAACTCAAGGTTAATGCACCCATCTGCACTCCCTCATCCCCGCCACGTCCATCAAACCTCTGTAGTACTTACATGGCAAAGCAACTGACCTCCGCATGTGGTGGTGCTTGGCCTGAACAGACAATCGCCAAGTTCAAATCCTGTCATACAGCAGTGATGTCACCCACCATTTGACTTACCAACAGTGGACTCCTGCAATGGGGAGATCATAGGAACAGAGAAGAGGGACTTGTGTCCTGCACTCTAATGAATTTTACTGGCAAGTCAAAAATGCCGTTTTCCTAAAGTGGCTGTAAACGTAAAAAAAAAAAAAAAAAATTTTTCTTTTCACCTTAACCTCTTCCCGTCCGACCCATGCCGATAAACAGCCGGATGGGAGCATTGCCGATGCGGGGGGGCGTTTCTAATGGAATTGCGCAGTGCCGCGATCTGTGCCTGATCTGTCCACCGGAACACCGTACAGCGGAACACAGATCTCTGCAAGGGACCGCAGTGTGAGGTCCCGATTCAAGCGATCGCATGAACAGTAGTAAACAAGATGCCACTTCCTGACATCATTGTTTAGGATTTGTGAATTCTGTGAATGATCACAGAGGTCACATGGTACAAGGCCATTCACAACAGCCCTGTGACCAATCACAGCTCTCACAGTATTTCTCATGCAAAGAGAAGGAGAAATAATTGCTTTTACAGCCTTTATGGGTGTAAAAGCAATCTGTATAAAAAAAGAAAACATTTCATCACCCCACAAGTAGTAGTGTCACTGTACTGCTAGGGTGACAGTATGTAAAAAAAAATATTTAAAAAATTTATAAAAATTTAAAAATTATAAAAAATTTTATAAACAGATTTGTTTTTTTTGTTTTTTACCAAAAAGATAGCTGAATACATTTTGGACAAGATTTATGAAGAAAGATTATTTGCTAAATTTTATAAGAAAAACTTTTTTCATAATTTTTGGTCTTTTTTCTCTTATAAAGCAAAAAAAAAATAAATTCCAGTGGTGAATAAATACCACCAAAAGAAAGATTTATCTGTCTCAAAAAAAATGCTAAAAATTTCATTTGGGTACAGTGTTGCATGACCGCACAATTGTCATTCAAGGTGTGACAGTGCTGAAAGCTGAAAATTGGCCGGGGCAGGAAGGGGGTGAAAGTGTTCGGATTTGAAGCAGCTAAAAGGTTTTATACCCTAATGCATAGAATACTTTAAGTGCAGAACCCCCACAGCGCCCCCTAGATACCCACCTGAACCTGAGCTCAGTCCAAAGCAGTGGGAGCCATTAACTCCTGCCGCTGTCAGTCAAAACCTGTAAGCAGGGAGCCGTGGGGGGGATTCGGTAAGGCTGAGCTGGGTTGTGTCTGAATAAATGCAAACAGGCCAGCTCAGGAGCAAGCCTGCATGAGTGCCCTCATAGGAAGCGGCTTCCTATGAGGGCACTCGGCAGGGGGAGGAGCCAAGAACGCCAGAAGGGGACCTGCAAAAAGGAGGATTGAGGCTGCTCTGTGAAAAACCACTGCACAGAGCAGGCAAGTATAACAGGTTTGCTATTTTAATTAACGAAAAAAAAAAGAACCTTTAATTGTACAGTACGGAACACAGGCTCTTTAATCATTACTGGGACATCCAAAGCAGTACAAATGAGGGGAGGCAACACAACAAACATCAAACAGGCCTGTCCAAGTAACAAACAGGTCAAGAAAGTCTCAAGATCCTTAAAGAGAAGTTTGTAGCACCTTAGGAACTCTATCTCCAAACCATAGGCTGTAATGATACTTTGCCTGTTCCATGTAGCAATGGTGGAGGGGGAAGCAAGGAGGACCCCTATAGGAGACCTCAACGAAGCACAAAGGGGGAATCCAATAGCAGTAGCAGAGAGGTAAACTCCCATAGCATGCATCACAGCAAGAGAGTAGAGAGATTTCCTTTGGATGTTTTGGAGCAGAACATAAGGAAGGGCAATGTCCGGGTCAAGGTGGAAAGAAGGGGTGACCTTCAGGAGGCTTTAGGCCAGATAGGATACCCTCAGAGTTATCCTAAGGATGACACAAAGACCTGTCAACACAAAGGTGCTGTTAACAAGGCCACCTTACAAAATAGATCAAACAAGGGAATATCCCCAATAGGTTCAAGAGGTGGTTTCTGAAGAGCTGAGATAACCAAATTAGGTACTAATGGGTCACAGGAATGCATAGCAGGCTTCCTCCAGCAACCAAGTACCCTGCACAGAGAAGACATCCAGGACTGCTCCCCAGCTCGATATGCTGGTATTTATCGTATGATCCAAGAGGCAAGCACCTTGGTGACAACCTGGGTACCTGTGGACAGGCCAACGGGAAGACATCCAGGACTGCTCTCCAGCCCGATATGCTGGTATTTATCATATGATCCAAGAGGCAAGCACCTTAATGAAAACATGGGTACCTGTGGACAGGCCAAAGGGAAGGGCAGCAAACTGGAATGCTAACGGTCTGCAAAATGCAGATAAAGTAAAAAGTTGAGGATGTGCAGATAAGCATTCTAAAAAGGTCTACTGAAGCCAGAAAGTCCCCTGGAAGGAGGGAGGCAATGACTGACCTGGCAGTTTCCACGCAGAACTTTCAAACTTGTAGGAACAAGTGGAGAGTCTTCAGTTCCAGAATGTGGGGGACGTCTCCATTTAGTTTGGGAACCTTAAAAAGAGAGGTTTGCATTGCTAGGGCATGGAAGCTACCCACAGCTTCGGTAGCCCAAGTGAAGAAGAAAATCACTTGGATTATGATTCAGGAGAACACTGTTCCTATGCTTCATGATACTGTTGCTAGATTTGAAAGTATTTGGGAACCCTGGGCTGATTTTATGCATGTTACTTTATAACCGATTATTGTGGTCAGAGATTGTTTGTAATCTGATCGTCTACTCCTGACATTCTTTACTACCTGTGACTCGCTCTCCCCTTTCTCTTCTCTTTCCCCTTCCTTTTTTCTCTCTCTTCTCTGATGGTTGGTTTCTGAGTGAGTGGAGTGCTTGATGTGGTCACGCATGGTGTCTAGTAAGCAGATCTCGAGGAGAATTCTATGAGCTGCTTTGGTGATGTAGTCCATGTTTCCTTAGCCTTTCCTGTGGCTCATAGTCTAACTAGCCATTTGTGGAGTACATGTACTCCTCTGCGTTCAGGTTTGTTCCTGGTTTTTTTGTTACCCTGTGTATCTCATTACTGTGATTGTTAATGGCAATTCTTTGTAATTTGTTAAATTCTTAATAAAACAAAAATATTGAAAGTAAAGAGTTTTGTGTGGAAACCTTGAAAGAGTTCTTCTGTTGGTACAGGGGTAATAACCCCTGGATACAAAGGCTGCCAGACAGCAGCAAGCAGGTCCACCCACCGTGTCAAGTTCAAAAGCACAAAGCAAGGAGGAGACAGAGTGTGAAACTCTAGTTTGCAGCCCCCCGAAATGATACTATACCCAAGCATCAAATTCTCTCAGACCAGAAAACCAACAGACTTTTAGAAGTGGGGGCGTCTCATCCCTTGGAAGAAGAACTGGAACCAGTCTTGGTGGTTTGTAGGGCCATGTCTTCTTTAGCAAGTACTTTCCTGTCTTAAACCAGGCAATAAAAGACTGAGAGGGATGAAAGGAACCTCTTCTAACCTCACGAGTAGAAGTCCTACTGGTAGAGATGCAAGTCTTCCTTTGCTCGTGGCAGGAGAATACGCTCACCCCCTGTAACCCCCTTGATGTACATATCCAAGGAGGAACCAAACAGGCATTTGCCTTCAAATGACCCATATGGCTGGAGAAAAGGCTCATCCTGGAGATCTGACACAACGGGTCTGCCAAGCTGTTCACGAGGTAGCACAAAGCCGTAGGCAAAAGGTCTAATTGACTGCGAACAGGGGCATCCGCTAGGATGAAACTATAATTTTAGGCCATGTGTTTAATCTAGACAGCAATGGTATGACAGACTGCCATAGAAGCACTATACATTTTGTCTACCAAGTCCTTGAATATTGGATTACCCTCCAAGGGAGCCGTGAAGGTCTTGTTAAGGCAAGGAATGGCAGGATCCACCAAGAAACAGGGAAACTTTGCTTAATAAAAAAAAACATTGGGTAGATAGTTTTGGAAAACAGGCTCTACCAGTAAGAGGGTTGGGAAAGTCTTTGCTGGTTTAGGTTATTTAAGGCACTACATATGCTGGATATCTTTGGCTAAGCAGGCTCAGGATGCTCCAACACTAAGCAGGAGTAAGGGTAGGTATGCTAATCCTTAAGCTTGAATGAAAGCTTCACTACAAGCAAGTCATCCTGATCAGATTCCTCAGATAGAAGGATCATTTTCAACTGCCACCTCTTGCTTCTCCAGTAACGTGCCTGGCTCAGGGGGAAAATTAAGACTGATTCAGGAAGGAAGGTCAAAAAGGAGCAAAGCCGTGATCTATGACCTCAGTAAGGCCAAGATCTTGACAATGTAAAGTGTCCTAGTAAAGTGTAGATGCACTTCCACCCCCAGAAGAGCTGAGCCCAAGCTAGAAAGTTAATCTGATCCTTTACACTTGCGCTTGAGATTTGCCATGCTTGTGAGATATCATTTCTAGAGGGGTACACACGACCTCTGCAGCAATAGAGGGAGAAGGAGAATGCCTCAGTGCCAAGCACTTGTAGGCTGGTGTAACATCCGATATACTGTGCCCACAGAAGAGAGCCAGGAGATCTTGCCAAAGCTCTGACCAGAAAGGTATAGTAGCCCCAGCACAGAAGCGCCAGTAGAGATAAAATTGACAGCACATTTAATGAAATCCTAGCACTCCAGGCTCTTAGTCGTGACAACCAGAAGGGTGTCGTCAGCCTCCAGACTCCGTAAGGGGATTATGAGACCAAAAGGCGGAACTCTGGGCATGAATGCTTTAAGAGTTTCCACCCTTTACTCAAACCAAAGCATATGTAGGCAGGACCAACAGGGGAATTACCCCACTGTGGCTTTGCCATGGTAGGCATACCCCCAAACAATGATCTTCAAGCATAGGGCTCTGCACCAATCAGACCACAGCCCTGAACCTGTAAAGCACCCTGCAGCTAGCTTCACTTCTTGTACTACGTACCAAGGGGAACGTCACAGCAGGATCCAGTGCATATAAGCAACATTACAGGGCAGCAACGCTTCTACCATCCAGCGGGTTTTGGGTATGCCTCCAAGGTTCTGCCTAGGAGTAAACAAAGTTGCACTAGGAGCTGTAGTGGGAATCTTAATAGAAGAGTCAACATGGTGGAATATCATTCAGAAAGAAAGAAAAATAGAGAAAAAACCCTACATAATAGGAAGGTAAGCTTCTTTCAGTAGAACGAAGTCAATCACCTCAGGACACTAGCAAAAAAAAAAAAACAGAGGATAGCCAAGTGTAGGTGTTATATAGGGGGATGCTTCTGCCACTTTCTCTTTACTCAGTGTACAATCAATTGAAAGTAGCTGCATATAACTCCATTGTATTGATTAAAGAGCATGTGTACTGTGCAACATTTTTCTTGTTTTTTTTTCGATGCAGGTAGTCGGTTTCATTTAGGGTTGACCATGAAGCATGGTCACACATATGCGTTGTTGGGCAGCTGATGTTTATGTACTGGGGGCACACTTACCACAGCTCCCAGTCCAGACTAAAGATTGGACGCTGGCGGGACCAAATTTCGATAATGTGACCACTATGACAATGGTCACTTGATTGCCGATTCTGCCACCCAGTCATTCAGTACTGTTTAATAGGGACACCGGGGCAAACTCCAAGGAGTTAAAAAGACATTTGTAAGCAAACCGTTAGCAGCCTTCCCCCCCTTCCCTGTCCCCCCCCCAAAAAAAAAAAAATAAATTTGCAAGGTTTGCTCTAACATTTTAAAGGATGATCAATCTCTTTATCATCACCTAAACAATTGCTATAGGTGACCGATGTGGTTCCAGGTGTTGTGCACACTACAACACTTCCAGCTCTGGAGATACTTTCCTGTTGGTGGTCAGTCATCTCACATTTACTAAAGAACGGCTTAACCCCATTATAATACAGGTATTAGAATTCTACAGACTGGGGGTTGGGCTAGCACCCAGAATTTTTTTTTTTTTTAATTTTTACAATATAAACTTTTATATAACTTATTTTATAACCAAAATATTAAACACAGGGTCCTTCATCACACTGCCTGCAAAGCTCACTGGACTTTGTGACAGCCTCCATATGAGACAACAGAGACAAGGAAGGGTACTTGGGTTGTGTTCTAAATGGAACTAAAACACAAGGAGTGGGATGGAACTAAAACACAAGGAGTGGGATGGAACTAAAACACAAGGAGTGGGATGGAACTAAAACACAAGGAGTGGGATGGAACTAAAACACAAGGAGTGGGATGGAACTAAAACACAAGGAGTGGGATGGAACTAAAACACAAGGAGTGGGATGGAACTAAAACACAAGGAGTGGGATGAAACTAAAACACAAGGAGTGGGATGGAACTAAAACACAAGGAGTGGGATGGAACTAAAACACAAGGAGTGGGATGGAACTAAAACACAAGGAGTGGGATGAAACTAAAACACAAGGAGTGGGATGGAACTAAAACACAAGGAATAGGATGGAACTAAAACACAAGGAATAGGATGGAACTAAAACACAAGAAGTGGGATGGAACTAAAACACAAGGAGTGGGATGGAACTAAAACACAAGGAGTGGGATGGAACTAAAACACAAGGAGTGGGATGGAACTAAAACACAAGGAGTGGGATGGAACTAAAACACAAGGAGTGGGATGGCACTAAAACACAAGGAGTGGGATGGAACTAAACACAAGGAGTGGGATGGAACTAAAACACAAGGAATAGGAGTGAACAAATCCAATCAATGGGCCTTTTTTTCCCTTATATTTAATTTTTGGTTACTTTTCAGCCAAACATGTACCTAAATCTTGCAGAGTTGTACCGGCTCCTCTCCTGGACTGAAATGACTTACTCCGAGTCAACTGCACACTGTGAGCTTCTCATTAGAAGTCAGACAGAGCCTGCCTCACTTCGTGGCTGGCAGACACCCAACTGTTTCCTCGACAGTCTGTCTGTGGCCCGCCCTATTCATTGGATTTCAGTGTTGTCAAACATGGAGGCTCAGCATCACATATGGGAGCTACAAAACCTTCATGTTTGAAGGAAGCCAAGCCTCTCCCACCAGACATGATTTCCCTGCATTGCAACGGCAGAGAGTCCCATGGATGAAATCTCTGAGTCTAAAAAAAGGTATGTAATGCAAACAGAAAGTTTTTAACAGTTTCACGAGTATGTTGATTGGGAAGGGGGGGAGAGAATGAACCAGAGAAGGCCAAATATAAGGAGATTAGAGTTGAACTTTAAGAAAGAGAAGATAATGGGTTAGGACCTCTGCTGGGCTTCCATAGTTGTTTTCTCACCGACTTCCCGTACTGATGACAGGTTTCATCCAGAAGGAAAAATGAGGAGAAATACTACCTTTTATCTTTAAAGTGGTTGTAAAGGCTCAAGGATTTTTATCTTCATGCTTTCTATGAAGGTAAAAAAACCTTCCGTGTGCAGCTTCCTCCCCCCAGCCACCCCCCAATACTTACCTGAGCCCCATCTTAATCCAGCAATGTGCAAGAGAGCCTCAGCTTTCCCAGGCCTCTCCCTCCTCATTGGAGCCATAGGCTCCCACTGCTGTCAATCACAGCCAGTGAGCAAATGAGGAGAGGAAGAGGATGGGGCCAAGACATGGGTCCTGTTTGTAAATGGATAGGCAGAGCAGTATCTCGGGAGCGAGCCTGCTTGGGTGCCTCCATAGCAAGCAGCTTGCTGTGGGGACACTCGGCAGGAGGGGAGGGGCCAGGAGCGCCGACAGGGGACCCGAGAAGAGGAGGATCGAGGCTGCTCTCTGCAAAACTATTACACAGAGCAGGTAAGAATAACATGTTTGTTAGTTATTTGTCTTTTTTAAAAAAGATGCCTTAAATATCACTTTAGGGCTCGGTTCACACTGCTGCAACGAGAGACCCCCAAGTCGCATGACATGTGAAATCTCATGTTCTTCAATGAGAGACGACGTCTTAATTAGCACCACTGAAGTCGCTCCAACTTTAGAAAAGGTTCTTGTACTACTCAAGGCGACTTCTATCTGACTTGTGCCCATAGACTTTAATGGAAGTCGCCTCCAAGTTGGATCCTCATCTATATTGATGTGATCTGGATCGGACATTACATTCTCATTGGTCACAGGCAAAGTCGCATGGCATGATAGTCACTTCAAAGTCGCCAGCAAATCACCAGGAAGTCGCCTGGCAAAGTTGCACCATAAGTCGTACGACTTTCAGGTTGCAGTAGTGTGAACCAAGCCTAATGGAGACAGCTGTCCCAGTGACAACTGTGAAAATTGGGAATTCCTTTCACTGCATAGGGATGGTTTCTTCACCAGGACAGGGAAGGAGAATATCTTTCCAATAGGAAGACAGACCACAATAAATAATAATAAAAAAAAAAAAAACAACAATAATCTCTCTCTCATACGTACACAAATATACCATATACGTACACACATACATACTCACACACAGGGGCGGACTGACAACTCATGGGGCCCCCGGGCAATAGGGGATCATGGGGCCCCTGTGTCCTTGCCCACACTCAAAAAAGCCTATGAAAAAGGTACCAGGGGCATCTCATGGGGCCCCCTACTGACCCCGGGCCCTCGGGCAGTGCCCGAGTTTCCAAATGGTCAGTCCGCCCCTGCTAGCACACCATAAAACATCATAGTCTATTGAGGGAAACTGAGTAATTAACAGGAAAAAAATAACTCAAGTTATACTGCCGCCTTCAGGAGGATTAGACACTGGCAAACACAAAATTGCACCCAGCACAGCCTCTTCTTACCAGCAAGCTCAGTTTTGTAACAAAGCAGTACCAACAACATGATCACAAACACAGAGAGGTGGGACCTGTGTCCCTTCATGGATTTAGAAATTAAGATGACTGTACTCATTGAAAAAGCTTTCTCCTCCATTAAAGGACACAAAAAGGTCATTACCGGTCAGGATGTCCAAGAGCAGTCCAAGTGGGGGTGGACAACAGGAAACAAATGCTAACGCATCCATTAAAAACAACGGGACGCAAGAAAAAGAGCCCCTGAAGGACCTTACACCCAGAGCTGGCATCACAGGAGGACTGAATTTCCATCTAGTAGAACTTAGAAAATATGTAAACAGGAGACCAGGTCGCAGCCCTACAGAATTGGAAAACAGTTGGCTGAAGAGCCCAAGAGGTACTCACAGATCTAGTAGAGTGCCCATTGACAACAATGGGTGGAACGTGATCTTTAAAAGCTGAACTCTAGGAATATCCTTTTTTAAAGCTTACATTGGTCCAGCCTGGTTCATTGTAATTATTGATATGTCACATCTGGAGGGCAGCTGGAAATTCTCAAACTCAGCATAGTAATTTTTGCCACATAGAGCAAGTGCGGTCTTGTTCCTGTTGCTGATACAGCAACTTCTTTTCTGGTACACTGAAGGCAGATCTAACTGCTTGGCACCTCCGCCATTCAATAAAAACACGGTGTTCTCTGACTGAAATGAGGTGGAAGTCCATGATCTCTGACTGAAATGAGGTGGAAGCCCATGATCTCTGACTGAAATGAGGTGGAAGCCCATGACCTCTGACTGAAATGAGGTGGAAGCCCATGATCTCAGACTGAAATGAGGTGGAAGCCCATGATCTCAGACTGAAATGAGGTGGAAGCCCATGATCTCTGACTGAAATGAGGTGGAAGCCCATGATCTCTGACTGAAATGAGGTGGAAGCCCATGATCTCTGACTGAAATGAGGTGGAAGCCCATGAACTCTGACTGAAATGAGGTGGAAGCCCATGATCTCTGACTGAATGAGGTGGAAGATCATGATCTCTGACTGAATGAGGTGAAGCCCATGATCTCTGACTGAATGAGGTGAAGCCCATGATCTGACTGAATGAGGTGGAAGATCATGATCTCTGACTGAATGAGGTGGAAGATCATGATCTCTGACTGAATGAGGTGAAGCCCATGATCTCTGACTGAATGAGGTGAAGCCCATGATGTCACATTCTACCCTCACCCAATCAGAGGTTTCCTTGTAAACCAACAGGGTGCCCTGGACTTCTCTCCAGCCTGATAAGCTGGCACCAGTCTTGAGGATCATCCAAAATAGAGGAAGGAAGGCCTTTCCAGATTCATTAATCAGATTCCTGAGCCACCAAGCCAGTAACTACCTGGTCCTGGGGGGGGGGGGGGGTGGACAAATTGGTCTTGTCCAAGGACTGCACTGACTTTGTCCCAGGATTACAAATGTTCTGGTTTCACCGATCTCTGCCCTTGTTGTTGTATTTTTGAAAGTGAATGTAATCCAAATATTAGTGTGTTTTAATAAAGTGGAATTGGGGGGGGGCTTGTTTTGTCCTCTTACATGATGAGCAAGACATCTTTATAGAACAAAGTCCATACGGTGGAGGAGAGGTGGAGAGTAACAGCAAAGAGTACCACCAAGGATTCCAGGTGTGCCAGTGGGAATGAAGGTACAAGTGCTTTTGACTCTTGATGTGAGAGATCTGAAAATGTGGAATAGACTCCCTCATGGGTTGGTTGTGGCCAGCTCAGTGGATTGCTGTAGGAAAGTCCTGGATTGTTTCTTGGATACACAGAATATAACTGGAAATATCATTTATAGGGAAAGGTGATCCAGGGAATATCCGATTGCCTCTCGGGGGATCAGGAAATAATTTTTTCCCCTGCAGGAGCAGATTGGATCGTGCTTTGCTGGGTTTTTTAGCTTCCTCAGGATCAACTGTGGGTATAGGATTATAATTATTTTTTTTTTTCCTATGGCTGAACTGGATGGACTTTTGTCTTTTTTCAGCCAGACTAACTATGTGACAGTGCAGAGTCCACATATTCTGGTGAGCGAGGGAACACGGCTCTGGAGTTCATGTGTATACAAGAGTGCGCAGGATTCATTTGGCGCCAGCACTATAATTGGACACTTATGTATTTGAACACATTATTTGTATTAGTGAATGTTTAAAATAATGAAGATTTGGGAGGGCAGCGCTGTATATTTGGATTACATCATTGGAGGTTATAGAACCTTGAAAACAGCAGCAGCCATTTGTCATTTTGATTTAAAATTTGTGTTTGGTTTATTCACAATTTATATACACATTTAGGTTTGTAATAATCTCAGTTCCCGTACCGTATAGGGTCACGAATTAGGGTCAGATACCATAGCGCGGGTCTCCAGTAACTCTATTTGACCCGTCAACAATGCAGTTCAGAGCTACAGCCATTTAATGTGAACATTGACCAAATGTCCAACCAACATGATCAGTTTCCTTCTAATAGCCCTGGACCAGTCAGTAAATAAATAAATCAGGGTCACAACCAAACAAGATAGAAAACAGAGCCTGACAGAGACAGCAAAGCTCCTAAGAGTGCCTCCAGACACTTGTTGAAGACAGGTGCAACCTCCGCCAACATGGTGGACACTTTGTTAAGGTGAGATACTGCTGGATCCACAGAGGGGGCAGTTCACTTTTTAGCAAAGCCTCATCAAATGAGTAAAAGGCTAACAAGCACTTGAAGAACAAATATTCTGTCATTGTGTTTCCAGTTTCCATAAATATTTTGTAACGGGTGCAATGGAATGGTCTTAGCAGCCTTAGGAGCTCTAAAGAATCCTAGATAGAGGAAAGCACTGTTAGACGTGAAAGGTTGGACATCATAAGCCACTAAAGTTGTGGGCAGATCAGATGTAGGATCTACAAGTGGAAGGCACCGGAGAATGCTTGTGGACTTTGTGCTATTTTGTCTTTAAAGTTAAGCACGCCTGAAGTAAAATTTTCCTGGGCAGAGAAGGTGGACAGAACCGATGGTGACTTGGAAGACTCCAAAGAGAGCTCAAACTTGAGGAGCAAATAGCATGAAGATTCCAGGCTAGATCAGACGGCACGATGCAAGTAGCACTGGAACCACTAGTGGAGTGTGAGCTGGGGACCGGCTCCCCTAAACCTAGAATTAAACAAGTTGCAAGCTGAAGGCAGTAAGGCAATGTAGCTCAGGGTACAAGACACGGCCTCAGGTACTCACAAACCCAAATGTAAGCAGATGTAGGGTAAGGCAGCTGGAGTTGACCAAGTCACTGAAGGGAGGCAGAAGAAAAAGTGAGGATCAGAGTTCCACGTGGCTCCTACCATTTTGAAAACACCCAGTGGTTGAAATAACATGGTAGCTTCCAATGCGCATCCCAATTGGCCTACACATACATTAAAGCGGAGCTCCACCCAAAAGGGGAAGTTCCGCTTTAAAGACTGGTCTCCCACTCCACATTAAGGATTGACACCTTTGGGGGAGTGGGCAGGAGCAGGTACTCGAATTTGACAGGTACCCGCTCCCACTGCGATCGTTTGGGCGACCAGAAGCGGAAGTTGTCCTCCCCCCCCGCCGTAGTCTTCTGGGACACCTGACAGGTCCCAGAAGACTATGGGACCATTCATGAAGCGCAGCGCTACTCGCACATGCGCAGTGGGCACCCGGCTGTGAAGCTGCAAGCTGTCACAGCCGGGTGCCCACACTGAAAATGCCGGCGCCTGGAACACCTGGCTGGTGAAACGGGCTACAGGGAGGACACTACAGGACAGGTGAGTGGCTGTTTTTTAAAACTCAGCAGCTACAGTTTTTGTAGCTGCTGACTTATTTTTTGACAGTGTGAGCGGAACTCCACTTTAAGTCTTTAGTGACAGGGAAAGTGCTGAGGCCATGCCAGCACCTCTGGACCTTCAAAGCACTCTACAGCTAACTTGTTACCACAACGGGTTCTGGAAAGCGCATTAAGGCAGAAAGTCATCACTTCCAGGCTAGCCTCACAATTTCCAGTCCAGTGAGGTCCAGGTACAGATAAAAAAAAAAAAAAAAAAGAAGGAGTTGAAGAAAAGCCATTCCAAGGACACTACCAAAAGCAAACTGAGGCATGCAGGCAGTAGAGGGGTTATCCTAAGCTGGGTAAAAAAATGTTGAGATTTGCCATTTTCCAATTCTCCTGCAGACGACAGTCCCTCATTGGATGAGAACTAAGTACATTTAGTGATTTATCAACACACAGCTGCACTGATTCATGTCTTTTATATCTGTCTAGAGTTCAACTTTAAGCGGCAAAATTTAATGAGGTGCAAAGAAGATAGAGGCAGCCCACAACATGCTTGCAATGGGGCACTTTTATTGACAGTGACGTCTTAAGAGAACACCATACTGAAAAAGCAATAAATAAACAAAAAAAGTTGATCCACTTGTCAGGAACAAAACAATAACGAAAAAGCAAATCTCTGCTTAGTGCGAGTATGGAGCTCCGGCGGCACAGACACTTCACCTCTACTGCACCCTTCTCTGCCGGGGGTGAGAAGAGGGCACTAGTATGTACGATCCCACATGGTGTCAATGGCAGGACGTTGATGACGACGGCCTGGGTGGAGTGTGCCAGAGCGGCACTTTGGTGAAACAGCAAGATAGAATGGTGTTACTACATAGCCGGGTATATCACATCGATCATGTACAACACTGGCCTGAAAGTGGGTTCAACGCAAGAGCTCATACAGCCCACCAGGCCCTGGTACACGTCTCTAAGGCCTCGTTCACACCATACGTGCAGAAAAACTGATGGAAACTGACATGCAGATTTCACTTGCAGGGACATCAGTTTTCATGCGCGCTTCAATGAGTTTTATACACCTTGCAGATTCCTGCGCAGAAAAAAATCTACGTGCAATACTAGGTGCCCAGAGCGCCGCTCCCGGTCCTGCGTGGTTTCCGGAGCGGATTGGAACCCGGAGTGCTGGTTTGGTTCCCCCCACGGTGGGGGTTCCCGGGGAGAGCTAATAATTTCCAGAGCCACTTGGATCCTAGAGGAGTACAGCTGTCCTTAGAGGAGACCCTGGTTTATATGCTGCCTCATCCATCCACCCCTTAAAGGGGCCCCTGGCTGTCTGATCCCTTCTCTTCCTGCGAGCTCCTACAGCACCACCTAGATACAGAAAGAGGATTTCCCTAGTTCAGGACCATATCCATTACCTTGAGGGAACCACTGCTAATGTTAATGCGCATTAACATTGCGCATCTGGTGAATGCGCATTAACATTGCGCAGCTGGTGAGTGCGCATTAACATTGTGCATCTGGTGAGTGCGCATTCTTATCATACCACCATTGGAGCACCTACACAGGATCGTGATTGTTACTACCTCCACCTAATTATGCACGGACTGTCACTTTGAGATTACTTATTGATTGTCATTTTGAGCTTATTCATAATTTCGATAGATTATTTACATTTTAGCGCTGCACTTTATTTGGTTGATAAAGGTTTTATATTGGTTACCTTTGGTGCATTATCTGCTGTTTTTAGAGTGCTCACTTGTACATTTTTATAATACTAGTGTTGTAATGTGAACAGGACACCTTGAGAACAAGCGATTTCGTTGTGCACTTGCAGAACGTGCGTAGAAAAACCAACTCCTCTGCACCATGGTGTGAACGAGCCCTAACATACACAAAGGCCAACATGGGAGCTTCCAGACATACAATGATCAGACATACTGTATATGTTATAAACTGCATTTAAAGTAGAACTAAAAAGGCAAAACTTTTTTTTTTTGGAGAGGAATTAGAACACTTTTTGGGTTTTTATTGCTGTCTGTGTTAGGGAGATTCAACCTATTTTTCCTGTTCACCATTATCATCAAAAGTGAATGTAAAGGTAAAAGAAAATCCCAAAATTTGGGTTGTCCCCAGAAAAGTAATAGTGGAAATATTCCTATGGGGACACTCGTTCTCGTGAGCTTGGGGGTCCCAACGGATTCCCTTAGTGTGTAGGGATTTCCTCTCACTTCCTGTTTTGGCTACGAGACATGAAGTGAAGGTAAATCTCCTCAAAGGGCACAGATGGCAAAAAACTGACAGGGGTTATAACCCTCCTTTACGCTCTCCAGAATGGGGGGGGGGTATGGAGGAAAGTTCCTCCCTCCAGCTGCATACTGCATTCATTGACCTGAAGGTGCAGACCCAATGCTGAGGGGTTGTCCCTCTGACACACGCACCCTCATAATTTGATCACTCGCTTTGTCTGATGGTATGGTGATGGCATTCTCCCATCTTTATTAGAATTCATCCTACCTCATCCTACTTGCTGACCTTTCTTGTACTTCAATTGTACGCATACGGTTATCTCGTGCTGTATACCTTTGTTGAAAAATTTACTGAACACCTTTGTAAACAGGAAAAAAAAAAAAAAAGTTTTGCCAGTAGTCAGTCATAAAATAAAATTGATAAAGGAAGAAAAAATTATAAAAAAACATATTTGCAATAAAAAGCTTTTAGGTCTTCATTAAGACCCAACTCCACCAACATGTATTTTTTATTTTTCAAGAGTGGAGAGGTGAAAATATCTGTAATATTTTTATTTTTCAACTTTGACCCTCCCCACCCCCACTGCTGGGGCACCTATTCAGAAAAAAAAAACAAAATTAAAAAAAGGTGAACTTGCACACTTACACCGTACGCCCTCCCCACCCCCAACGCTGGGGCACCTATTCAGAACTTACACACCCCATACGTCCTCCCCACCCCCCACTTTACTTATATCTGCGAGTGATGAGCTGTCAAGTGCCCATACAGCCTGTGTAGCAGTCCAGGGATTTTAAATTCCTGCTCTTCCCCCTCTTCATTCTGTAGTGCTTCCAGGACGGATCAGGAAGATGCTCTGTGCTGGTACTAAGCAATCAGAATCGCTCTGATCTGTCCTGGAAGCACTGCAGAAAGAAGAACAATAAGAGCGTGGATTTCAAATCTCTAGACTGCCTTGCTTAGGCACTGAAAGTTCATCACCCATGCAGGTAAGTACACTGGAGATGGTGGGGTGGGGTGGGGTAGGGTGGGGCAGGGAGGGGCCTTTTTGCAGCTCTGGGCCAGGCTGCAACCTCTCTAGGGAACAAGCCCCATCTCTGACTCACCTGTAAAATTCCAGGCGATCCAACCAAAAGTGGGAGCAGGTGCCTACCAAAACTAGGTACCCGCTCCCCCCCCCAAAAAAAACGTCAGCCGAGGAGGGAGCTTGAGGACAAAGTGGAACTTCCTGTTTAGGGTGAAGTTCCACTTTAAAGATCAAATAAAAATAAAATGCTAGAAAAACATTTTCTCTATTGTTCATTGAAGGACACAGCCAAACTTTGTCATGGATGAGTTTGATGTCGCCACATTCAGGACCAGGACGCCAGGTGCAACTTAACCCCTTCGTGCCGGTGCCTCCCGGCCCTTTAAGAGTTTCAGAAGCCGGGAGGCGGGGCGGGTTTAGGGTCATGTGACCACCGTGACACGCCGTCACATGATCGGGAAAGGTCCCGTTCGAAAGAGGAGAGCGAGACCTTTCCGTGAGTACCAGACGTGTGCTGGGAGCGTGCAGGGCGCACGCTCTCAGCACAAATGTTCTTTTTTAACAGAACGCAAATATGCAGCCGCTGGGCGTCTAGACCCAGACACCGGGAGGCCGCACATTTGCGCTCGCCGGCATGAAGAGGTTAAATTTAAAAGCATGCCTAAGATGGCAAACCAAACCCCTATCGGCAAACAGGATTCAGTTTTTTTTCTAGTGTCCTCAGGAGGAGGATAAGAGTTTCTCGCTCTCATTTTCAGTTTTCAAATTTTTGTCCTGGTGACATAGCTGCCCCAGCTGATGCCAGCTTCGGTCGGAAAGTTTTGCAGGCAGCAGTTAGAGTTCTGCCTGGGGTTGGTTCTCTGTCCCGTTTTGGGCCATCCCCTTTATTTCTGTCTTTCTGGCACTACTTTGGGATGTCCCATCCACGGCGGGGGTTGGCTGCGTCCTTCGATGAACGACAGAGAAATCTGGATTTCTGCACGTGCCATAAAATCCTTTTCTCATTGAAGGACACAGCATCCATCTGGTGTTTTTTGGCTGTCTTGATGTTATTGTCCTGATTCTGCAAACTACTAACTGAATCCTGTATTGCAAATAGGAGGTTTGGCCACTCCAGATGAACACCCTTTAGGCATCCTTTTAGTTTTAAGTTGCACCTAACGTTCTGCTCCTGAAGGTGGCAGCATCACACCCATCTGTGACGAAGTTTGGCTGTGTCCCTCAATGAACTCAGAGAAAAGGATTTTATGGCAAGTAAAATAAAAAAAATCCAAACTTTTTTTTAACAGACAACGCTGATCATTCACCTTAATCCTATTACAAAGCCATATATAGCTAAACAATATATTGAGATGAACGCTTTCCTTAAAATCTGATTGGCTGGAATTACAGCACTGCTCCTGTTCAAATAAGCCGCCAAGAATTTAAAACAATTTCCTCTTACCCGTTCCTGTCCGTTGGCCGTTCTACTAATATCTCCGAACCTCAAGAAGGCCTCGGCCGACACATCCTCAAAATTGGCCGGAGGAGGGGGAGTGTATGGCCCATGCGTGGGCAAAGGCGGGGGAACCTCCTCGTGGACTGCGGTCTCCTGTGTAGCCCCATCTGCCGTCCCTTCATCCTCCTCCTCTGTATCAGAAGGCAGGAAGGAGAATTTAGAGCGCTGTTCCTTCAGTAGTGCCTCAATACGCGAGTCTAGACTGCTGCTGTGCTGTGTGAATGGCAGGCTCTCGGAGACTCCGTCTGGGAGCGGGGAGCAGGATCGTGCTGGGGAAGGGGGAGGGGAACAGGCTGGAAGTGGGGGAGGTGGAGGAGGTGGCTCCCAGCTCTCAGTAGGTGGCGGTGGGGGCTGCGGTAGAGAAGAAGATGGTGGAGAAGGAGGAAGTGGAGGATGCAGTCGATAGTCCTGGTCAGTTTGAGGATCGTCTGGTGGGAGTGGTGGAGGTGTAGGCAGAGGAGGAGTCCCAGGAAAGCGGTGTAAAGGTGGCTCTTCTGGAGGTGGGGGAGGTTTCCGGTGGCGAGACCGGTAGGACTGAGGAGAGGTTCGATGTTGGTGTCTGTGGTATCGCCGGTGACTGCTATCATGCTGTGTGGAAGATGAGGAAGCTGAAGTATAGTGGTGTCCAGAGCGCCGCGAGTAGGAGTCGCCAGAGCTGTTCTCCTGCCGCCGTGACTTGTATCCTGAGGTGTCATGGGTACTGGAATGGCTGGGGGTACTCTGCCTGCGGGACAAACAGACAATCAGAAACATTAATGGTCAACTTAGCAATGCCCCAATACATTCATTAAAATGCGATTTTTAGATTTTTGACATGTAAACAATGTTAACTTATTCGTGCAACTGGATCTCTCTAATCTCACTGATTATGTGAGAAATAAAAATTTAATTAAAATAATTAAAAATAATAATAAAAATAATAATGCGCCTGGAGTTAAATTTTAAAAAGACGCGGTCACCTTAAAAAAGGCATTTTTCTGCAAACACCTTTCCTCAAATTTATACTCACCTTCTCTGCACCACAGACGGCACTGAAATCAGCAGTGCCAGATCTTCAGATCATATGACAGTGCACTGGTCCATTAAAGTAGTTGTACAGCCCACCCCCAACCTGCCTAAATTCTTACCCGAGTCCTCTCCTGATCCAATGCTGTGCCTGTCTGCAGCGCCGCTGCTTTCTGTTCCTCCCCTCACAAGACAAAGGGGCAGCAGCAGGATTCAGTGGCTCCTGATGCTGCGAATCAAATCCTGTGAGGACGGAGCAGGTAGCAAGGCCAAGCCATGCTGTGTGTGTGTTAATAGATGCACAAAACCCAACTTTGGATAAAGCCTGCATGTATGCCCCCATAGCAGCCAGCTTGCTATGGGGGTACGCATAGAAGAGAAGAGCAGAAAGTGCAGGCGGGGGACCCTAGAAGAGGAGGTCTGGGGCCACTCTGTGCAATACCATTGCACAAAGCAGGTAAGTATAGACATGTTTATTATTTTAGAGAAAAAAAATCACGCCTTTACAATTGTTTTAAAAGTGGAGCTCCACCCAAAAGGGGACGTTCCGCTTTAAGGACTGCTCCTCATTAAGGATTGGCACCTTTGGGGGGTGGAGCAGCAGGTACCCAAATTCCGGTCGGATCGCCTAGGCCAGGGGCAGGCAACCTGCGGCTCTCTACTAGCTGTTGTGGAACTACATTTCCCATGAGGCATTGCAACATTACAAAACTGACAGTTACAGTTATGACTTGCAGAGGCATGATGGAACTTGTAGTCCTGCAACAGCTGGAGAGCCGCAGGTTGCCTACCCCCGGCCTAGGCAATCGGAAATGGAAGGTGTCCTCCTTCCCTCCCTGTAGTCTTTTGGGACACGTGACAGGTCCCAGAAGACTACAGGACCATTCATGAAGCACAGCGCTTCTCGTGCATGCGCAGTGTGAAGCCGCAAGCTGTCACAGCCGGGTGCCCACATTGAAGATGCCGGCCTCCTGGAATACAGGACGACCGGTGAAACGGGCTGCGGGGGACACACCACGGGACCGAGGGACAGGTAAGTGGCTGTTATTTTAAAAGTCAGCAGCTACAGTTTTTGTAGCTGCTGACTTTTATTTTCATACAGGATGAGTGGAACTCCACTTTACCATACATATTACACCCCCTTCCTTTCCAGGCCATTTTCAGTGATGTGATAGTTTGACTGACAACTACTTGGTCATGCACACCACCAAATAACTTTTTTTTTTTTATAATACAGATACAGCTCTCATTTGGAGGTATTTAATAACAACTGGATGCTTTGTATTTCCCTTACTTTCAAACAAAAATGCCAGGACAGTACACCCCCCCCCCCCCAATATCACGCCTCATTGTAAAGTAAACACCAGAAGGTGATCTCATTTTTTTCAGAGTTAATATAGTTCGAGGTGTCGTGAGACAGACACAAGTGTAGCACAACCCTCCCACAACCCCAGGCCATAGCATATGTTTTCAGGAGTGCTCTGATGTCACCTTTCTGAGCTTGTCATGGGATTTACATAGTGCAGTCTTTATTTTACCAGAGGCTAATGTCTCTGTCTGTACTGGACTAGAAATTCTAATACAAGCCGAGTGAACGTGCCGATCAAGGAGCTCCTCAAAAAATAATAAATAAAAGTACTGCTTATGTACTCTGCTACAAGATACAATTTCCATTCCTCTTTCAGCAAGCTGCTCTAGTCGCTGTATAAGGAAGGGGAGGGATTGATGTGTATTGACCAGGGGCGGACTGACAACTCATGGGGCCCCCGGGCAATAGGGGATCATGGGGCCCCGTGTCCTCACTCACACCCAAAAAAGCCTATGAAAAAAAAACAAATGAAAGGTACCAGGGGCATCTCATGGGGCCCCCTACTGACTTTGGGCCCTCGTGCAGTGCCCGAGTGCTCAAATGGTCAGTCCGCCCCTGGTGTTGACTACTACAGGGTTTACTGGTGTGATTGGTTCACAACAATCCATTGGCACAGAGCCACTCTGATTAGCTCTTCATTTTGCCTAGGATTTGCAGTGTCTAATGGCAGCATGATCCCAGGCAGGGTGGACACGTTTGTTGGTTATGCACATTCCAAACACAGCTATTTATTTATTTCAGGTACTTATATAGCGCCATCAATTTACCCAGCGCTTTACATATATATTGTACAATCACATCAGTCCCTAACCCTCAAGGGGCGTACAATCTAAGGTCCCTAACTCACATTCATACACATACTAGGGCCAATTTAGACAGGAGCCAATTAACCTACCAGTACGTCTTTGGAGAGTGGGAGGAAACCGGAGTACCTGGAGGAAACCCACGCAGACACAGGGAGAACATGCAAACTCCAGGCAGGTGGTGTCGTGGTTGGGATTTGAACCAACGACCTAAGTACTGCCAGGCGGAAGTGCTAACCATTTAGCCACTGTGCAGCCCTCAGGTAGGGTTTAACCTGTTGCTGCTTGCAAAACACGTGTGGAGGCATATAGGTGGGCTTTAAACACCCACACGTGTTGCTGGGCAACCGATGTTGACAACTCCCAGTCCAGACTAAAGATCAGTAGCCAGCAGGACCATGGCCGTGGCATGTGGACCGGCTCCTGATCATGTGACCACTGTGGCACCGCTGCGTGGTGCCTTCCAATGCGCTGCGCTAAAATGCAACATTTCCTGTCAGCTGTACTACAGTGTGAATGGGGGGGGCATAGGGCACCTAACAGATAATTGTTTTCTATGTGCCCTAGAGGCGACTGGCATGATCCAATGCAGAAAAATGCCATTCACAGCACTGTGTGTGAATGAGCTTTTACGAACTTTCCCTGTGCCCAAACACTTACCTTATGGTCCCTTGTTACCGCCATCAGCTCTGGAAGATCTGCGCCATTGGCCAAGCTGCCCGGTAGTAGAGGAGAGACTCGGGGTATGTGAGCGGTAGGCTCCTGAAGCTGTTTTTCAATAGGCTGGGAAGAGGCAGCAGGGGTGTGGCTTGCTGAGCGCTGTGTGTTTGAATGGACACACACAGCACCAGTCTGAAGCGTGCATGCACGAGTGTCTCCTTAGCAGCCAGATAGCTAAAAGGAGACACCAGCAAAAAGGAAGACAGGGGCAGAAGTTCTGGGACCAGCTGGATAACAAATAAAGATGACTTTTCAAGGAAGAAAACAATATATATTATGCAAGTTTAAACTTTAACTAAAATATAAAAAAACAAGTAGCATTCAATATCACTTTAATAAAGGGTCAGTTTAATTGAAATGTCACCCTGTATTAGAAAATTAAACCACCTAATAGGCTTTTCTATCTGTTGGGAACACCACTGCTGAGTTCCTGAGTCTAAGCACTTACCATGGCCATTATGAGGGGCTCCCATCATCCCTGAGCCAAGTTCCCAGGTGTCTACACTTGCTGTGCCCATTAGGAGGGGTTTCCACCATCCCTGAGCCAAGTTCCCAGGTCTGTACACCCACTGTGCCCATTATGAGGGGCTCCCACCATCCCTGTGCTGAGTTCCCAGGTCTCTACACTTGCTGTGCCCATTATGAGGGGTTCCCACATCCCTTTGAGGACTTCCCAGGTCTCTACACCTGCTGTGCCCATTATGAGGGGCTCCAACCATGCCTGAGCCACGTTCCAGGTCTCTACACCTGCTGTGCCCATTATGAGGGATTCCCTCCATCCCTGAGCCACGTTCCCAGGTCTCTACACCTGCTGTGCCCATTATGAGAGCTCCCAGGTCTCTACACCTGCTGTGCCCATTATGAGGGATTCCCTCCATCCCTGAGCCACGTTCCCAGGTCTCTACACCTGCTGTACCGATTATGAGGGATTCCCTCCATCCCTGAGCCACGCTCCCAGGTCTCTACACCTGCTGTGCCCATTATGAGGGATTCCCTCCATCCCTGAGCCACGCTCCCAGGTCTCTACACCTGCTGTGCCCATTATGAGGGATTCCCTCCATCCCTGAGCCACGCTCCCAGGTCTCTACACCTGCTGTGCCCATTATGAGGGATTCCCTCCATCCCTGAGCCACGTTCCCAGGTCTCTACACCTGCTGTACCGATTATGAGGGATTCCCTCCATCCCTGAGCCACGCTCCCAGGTCTCTACACCTGCTGTGCCCATTATGAGGGATTCCCTCCATCCCTGAGCCACGCTCCCAGGTCTCTACACCTGCTGTGCCCATTATGAGGGATTCCCTCCATCCCTGAGCCACGCTCCCAGGTCTCTACACCTGCTGTGCCCATTATGAGAGCTCCCAGGTCTCTACACCTGCTGTGCCCATTATGAGGGATTCCCTCCATCCCTGAGCCACGTTCCCAGGTCTCTACACCTGCTGTGCCCATTATGAGGGATTCCCTCCATCCCTGAGCCACGCTCCCAGGTCTCTACACCTGCTGTGCCCATTATGAGGGATTCCCTCCATCCCTGAGCCACGTTCCCAGGTCTCTACACCTGCTGTGCCCATTATGAGGGATTCCCTCCATCCCTGAGCCATGCTCCCAGGTCTCTACACCTGCTGTGCCCATTATGAGGGATTCCCTCCATCCCTGAGCCACGTTCCCAGGTCTCTACACCTGCTGTGCCCATTATGAGAGCTCCCAGGTCTCTACGCCTGCTGTGCCCATTATGAGGGGTTCCCACCATCCCTGAGCCACGTTCCCAGGTCTCTGCACCTGCTGTGCCCATTATGGAGGGGCTCCCCACATCCCTGCACCATGTTTCTGGTCTGCACACTTGCTGTGCCTATTATGAGGGCTTCCCACCATGCGTTTGCCAAGTTACCAGGTCTCTACACCTGCGGTTGCCACTATAGAGGAGCTCCCAACATCCCTGCACAAAGTTCTTGGGTCTGTACACCTACTGGGCCCATTATGTGGGGTTCCATGCAGTGAGTTCTCTGTACACCACTACCTATTATGAGAAGCTCCCATATGTACTGGATTTGTCTGGTATGGAACACAGTGGGGATTATTTACTAAAACTGGAGACTGTAAAAATCCGGTGCAGCTCTGCAGAGAAACCAATCAGCTTCCAGGTTTTACTGCCAAAGCTTAATTAAACAAACTGAAGATAGAAGCCGATTGGCTCCCATACAGAGCTGTACCAGATTCTGAGTGCACCAATTTTAGTAAATCTCCCCCAGTATACTAAAGAGGGCAGGATCACAGTAAGGAAGTGGGCACAGAGGTCCCACACCGAAGTCCCCATGAAATCCATTAAACCTTTAACTGAATTCTATACTGTAACCTCCCTAGCGGTCTGATTATGTCCATATTTCTGTGCTCAAAGTGGTACTTTTTTTGCATGGAAATAAGTATTTTTTTTATTGTAGGCCTGTAATTTTTAGGAATAACTCACTCAAATCTGTCCGAACAAGAGTCTAGTAAACATCCCGGGGATGATAAAATTTGAAAACACAAAATCATAATTTAATAAAAAAAATATAATAATAATAAATTTAATTCAATAATATAATCAAACCGAAAACACTGAAATGTGAAATATAGCGCCAAGTTCGCACATCACTGAGCAAAGTCGCAGAATCGTTTTCAGTGTCTGATGAGGAATTTCCCCCACGAATCATTATCACTCAATTCTGCAAGTGGTTCTGATTTACTATCGCTGTTCTCTAGCCGGTCTAAAACCGCTTTTTGGACGCCATGGACTTTTTCTCAGTTTCCAGGCATAAAGAACAGTTAAAATGCAGGCAGGGCGCCGGACAAAGCACTCGGGACAAAATGTATGTGAAATCACATAGTAGAACATTACTGTATCAAACCATTTCAGTGTATTTAGTGAATGCCACTTTTACAATTTTCAAATTTCCCGCCAGTTCCGTCCCCCGTACGTCCCGACGCTCGCAGGCAACGGAACTCAGAAGACGGATGCCGGCATCCGACGGAGGACATTGCCGGGGACACTGCAGGAGGGACATCGCGGGAGCGCAGGACAAGGTAAGTGAAGAAGAGATCCCGGAGCAACACTGCAGGGTATTCCCGAGTGTAGCTCGGGGGGGGTTACCGCTTGTGGTGCTGAAACTTTACCTCGAGCTACACTCAGGAAAACCTCCAGGGGGGTTAAATAATAGAACACATTAAATAACAAAGATTACAAATAACAAGGGTCAACACCCTAGGAAGCACTAGATGTCATTGAAAACACCCAGAATCCCCCTGTGAGCAGAGTATGCATTGGTGCCCTTGTACCTGCTGGAATAGGCAGAGTCCTGAGAGTAGGGGGTGCCAGATCTAGGAGTGTACGGGGTGCCCTGGGAGGATGACAGGGATGGCGTATACTGGCTGTACAGAGATCCGGAATCTTGAGACGTTGGGGTCCCATTTCCAGGTAGGAAAGAGGTGTCGGTGGACAAGCGCCTTCGATTGTCAGCCTGGAGATAAAACAGATTATTACAGCCAGCAAGCATTTCTTCATGGCAGGACAGAGCTGGGAAATGGCTTTAAAGCCTAAGCTTAGCTGAAAATAAAAGGAAACATCAGCACAAGGGACATAACTTACAATTAGTATGGTATGTCCCTTGTGTTGATTCTTTCTTCTTCTCCTTTCAGTAGAAATCTTCCTCCGTCCTGACTGGCACAGTTTTATCACTTCCTAACCTGATACATATTCTGACTGACCAGTATGGCTACGTATCAGGGTGATGGGTGAATATGTGAGGGTGGGGCTAAGCAGCAAGGTGGTCTGGGAGGCTTCTGCGTGTATGTGATCTAGGTTTCTGTACGTCATATCTGGTGAATATTTTGGCTCTGCCCCCCCCCCCCCCTTCTTTTGGATGATCGCTGTTTGCATGCATGTAGGATTGACATGTGACATGTAGCATTTACATGTGAGCATGGGGGGGACAGGGACTTTTTTTTTCCTTTTTTTTTTCATTCATTTTATTTTATTGTTACTGTTGCTTTAATTTTTTTGGTCACTTTTATTGCAGGAATGTAAGCATCCTTGTGACAGCAATAAGCATGTGACAGGTACTCTTTATGGAGGGATCTGGTGCCTAAGAACCTAAATCCTTCCTCTGCCCTTAAAAGCATTTAAAACCCCAAGATCTATATTTTTGAATGCTTTCAATTTAAAAATGACATCTGGGTAAACCAGAAGTGATGACAGTCATCACTTCCGGGTTACTATAGCGCAGATCCGATCAAAGCCGATCCCGACTTTGATCGGCTGACCGGCCAGCTGGCGGATGTGCTGGCTGGTCGCTCGGGTCTCCAACCGGGACAGGAGATCCGGAGAGAGCTGCAGAAGGTGGCGTTCCCTCCCACGGCTTGTAAAAGCAATCCAGTGGCTAGCTAGCTGCTAGGATAGCTTTAACAAGAGAGCCGACCACCAGCTCTAGAGAAACAGTACCAGGGTGATGCCTGCAGCTGCAAGTGTGCAGACCAGAAACATGGTGCAGGGATGTGGGGAGCCCCTCCATAATGGGCACAGCAGGTGCAGAGACATCCCAGCATAACTGCTTGAAGTCCAGCCATGTACTGGTATGTGGCTGGTCAGCAAGTGGACTCAAAATCCTGAGTTCACACTATAGATCGCATGTGAATCGCACAAGAACCACACTGCAGTCCTGTGCAATTCACATGTAATTCAGTACTGTGCAATCTGAGCGCAACCACCTCAATTATCCCCTTCATGCCTAAAGGTAAAACAAATCTAAATGCCTAAGCACAATTTTGCACCGTTGACATGTGTCAGTAAAACCGTCCATATCATCACAACTACTTTGTACATCCAAGTGGATTATACCGCGTTTTTTTCAGGACAAATTGGGCTTTCATTTGGTGGTAAATGGTAATGGATTTCTCCTGATTTTTTTTTTTTTATTATCAAAGGAAAAAACTGGCCCAAAATAGTAAAAAAAAAAAAAAATTTTTTTTTTAATTTAGCTGTGTGTTTCTTGTTACTACCATAACCTACCACCAAAGAACAACCCAAAATAAATTCTCCAGCTCTTGACAATTGCAGCGATACCATATATGTTGTTTGTACCCGTAGTACGGCCCAGAAACAATAGTGTGCATTTTCTTTTTGTCTTTTTTTTTTTTTTTTTACCTAAAAACACACTGACTCTAACTGACACCAATTTTTTTTTAAATCCTGACCGATAACCCTGACCTTTTGACCTTTGACCCAAACAATAACCCTGGCACTATACTAGATCTAACATTTATCTTTTTTTTTTTTCCTCTCTATGTCAGGAGTTATAGAGGTACAATGCATCTCTCTCCTCCATTCAGAGAGAGAAAAAAAAAAACAAGGGAGCCGAGCTGTACAGTGACTGATCACTGCGATAGCCAATCAGAGGCTATCACAGTGATCATGTGACCCAGAATCGGGAGTCCCGGGTCCCAATCGTCAGAACGGGACCCGGGGCTCTCAGTGACACTGCGGTCTTTGTGCTGGGAGCGCGCTGTGCTCCCAGCACAAAGACAGGTACACAAATATGCGGCCCCCACAGAAAAAAAGCCCAGCTCCGTGAGGACGCATATTTGTGTGACGCTGGCATCAAGGGGTTAAAGCAAGTAAGCCTATGAAAGAATAGGTTTTGTCATTTGGGTTTAATAATTAAATTGGTTCTAAAAGGATTTTTTTACCTTAATACATTCTCTGCAAAAAAAAAAAAAAAAACAGAAAAAAACCCCTTCTGCAATCAACAGACCCCCCTCCTCCCCCAAATACTTACCTGACCACGACCTCAATCCAACAATATGAACGCGGAGCAGAGGCTCTCTCCCTCCTCACCGGCTCAGACACAGAAGCAGAAGCTATTGGCTCCTGCTGCTGTCAATGCCAGCCAGTGAGGAGGGAATGGGGTGGGGCCGAGCCCCGCTCTGTATGTCTCTTGGACGCAAAGAGTGGGTCTCGGGAGCAAGCACACACAAGTGCCCCTATAGGAGCTTGTTATGCGGACACTCAGAAAGGGGGAGAGGCCAGGAGCACCGGTGGGGGACCTGAAGAGAGGAGCTCAGGTCTGCTCTGTGGAAAACAGGCAGACTCTATGAACCACTAGGTCTCATTTCTGCCATCACTATATATGTTTCTACAGAGCAGGCAAGTATGACTTTTTTTTTTTGGTTTTGTTTTTTTAAGTAAAAAGGTCCGATAATCCTGTGTAAGCTCTGACATTAAAGTAGAGCTCCACCCAAAAAGGGGAATTCCGCTTTAAGCCTTTGTCCCATTAAGGATTGGCACCTTTGGGGAGCGGGTACCCAAATTTGACAGGTACCTACTGCACTTCCGCTGCAATTGCCTAGGCAATTGGAAGCATAAGTTGTCCACCCTCCTCCCTCCCTGTAGTCTTCTGGGACACGTGACAGGTCCCAGAAGACTATGGGGCCATTCACAAAGCGCAGCGCTTCTCACGCATGCGCAGTGGACACCCGAGTGGGAAGCCGCAAGCTGTCACAGCCGGGTGCCCACACTGAAGATGCCGGGGAGAGAAGACGGTCGGTCAGGTAAGTGCCTGTATTTTAAAAGTCAGCAGCTTTTGTAGCTGCTAGCTATTATTTTTATTTTTTTCAGGTGGAACTCCGCTTTAAGCTCACGGAGGATATAGACCTCGAGAAGGTGATGGGGGGGAGTGAGGAGAAGGTGATGGGGGGGGGGGAGTGAGAAGAAGGTGATGGGGGGGGGGGGGGAGTGAGGAGAAGGTGACGGGAGGGGGGGGGGCAGTGAGGAGAAGGTGACGGGAGGGGGGGGGGGGCAGTGAGGAGAAGGTGATGGGAGGGGGGGGGCAGTGAGGAGAAGGTGATGGGGGGGGGGAGTGAGGAGAAGGTGATGGGGGGGGAGTAAGGAGAAGGTGACGGGTGACGGGGGGGGGGGGGGGGGGGGCAGTGATGAGAAGGTGACGGGAGGGGAGTGAGGAGAAGGTGACGGGAGGGTAGTGAGGAGAAGGTGATGGGGGGGGGGGGGCAGTGAGAAGGTGACGGGGGGGGGGGGGGGGGGGCAGTGAGAAGGTGATGGGGGGGGGGGGGGGGGAGTGAGGAGAAGGTGATGGGAGGGGAGTGAGGAGAAGGTGACGGGAGGGGAGTGAGGAGAAGGTGACGGGAGGGGAGTGAGGAGAAGGTGACGGGAGGGGAGTGAGGAGAAGGTGACGGGAGGGGAGTGAGGAGAAGGTGACGGGGGGGGCAGTGAGGAGAAGGTGATGGGAGGGGAGTGAGGAGAAGGTGATGGGGGGGGGGGGGGGGGGAGTGAGGAGAAGGTGATGGGGGGGGGGGGGAGTGAGGAGAAGGTGATGGGGGGGGGGGGGGGGGGGGAAGTAAGGAGAAGGTGATGGGGGGGGGGGGGGAGTGAGGAGAAGGTGATGGGGGGGGGGGGGGAGTGAGGAGAAGGTGATGGGGGGGGGGCAGTGAGGAGAAGGTGATGGGGGGGGGGGGGGGCAGTGAGGAGAAGGTGATGGGAGGGGAGTGAGGAGAAGGTGATGGGGGGGGGGCAGTGAGGAGAAGGTGATGGGAGGGGAGTGAGGAGAAGGTGATGGGGGGGGCAGTGAGGAGAAGGTGATGGGGGGGGCAGTGAGGAGAAGGTGATGGGAGGGGAGTGAGGAGAAGGTGATGGGAGTGAGGAGAAGGTGATGGGGGGGGGGGGGGGCAGTGAGGAGGTGGTGATGGGAGGGGGGGCAGTGAGGAGAAGGTGATGGGGGGGGGGGAGTGAGGAGAAGGTGATGGGGGGGGGGAGTGAGGAGAAGGTGATGGGGGGGGGGGAGTGAGGAGAAGGTGATGGGGGGGGGGGAGTGAGGAGAAGGTGATGGGGGGGGGGGGGGAGTGAGGAGAAGGTGATGGGGGGGGGGGGGGAGTGAGGAGAAGGTAATGGGGGGGGGGGGGGGGGAGTGAGGAGAAGGTGATGGGGGGGGGGAGTGAGGAGAAGGTGATGGGGGGGGGGAGTGAGGAGAAGGTGATGGGGGGGGGGGGGGGGGGGGGGGGAGTGAGGAGAAGGTGATGGGGGGGGGGGGGGGGAGTGAGGAGAAGGTGATGGGGGGGGGGAGTGAGGAGAAGGTGATGGGGGGGGGGAGTGAGGAGAAGGTGATGGGGGGGGGGGGGGGAGTGAGGAGAAGGTGATGGGGGGGGAGTGAGGAGAAGGTGATGGGGGGGGGGAGTGAGGAGAAGGTGATGGGGGGGGGGGGGGGGAGTGAGGAGAAGGTGATGGGGGGGGGGGGAGTGAGGAGAAGGTGATGGGGGGGGGGGGGAGTGAGGAGAAGGTGATGGGGGGGGGGGGAGTGAGGAGAAGGTGATGGGGGGGGGGGGGAGTGAGGAGAAGGTGATGGGGGGGGGGGGAGTGAGGAGAAGGTGATGGGGGGGGGGGAGTGAGGAGAAGGTGATGGGGGGGGGGAGTGAGGAGAAGGTGATGGGGGGGGGGGAGTGAGGAGAAGGTGATGGGGGGGGGGGAGTGAGGAGAAGGTGATGGGGGGGGGGGGGAGTGAGGAGGAGGTGTGGGGGGGGGGGGAGTGAGGAGAAGGTGATGGGGGGGGGGGGAGTGAGGAGAAGGTGATGGGGGGGGGGGGGAGTGAGGAGAAGGTGATGGGGGGGGGGAGTGAGGAGAAGGTGATGGGGGGGGGAGTGAGGAGAAGGTGATGGGGGGGGAGTGAGGAGAAGGTGATGGGGGGGGAGTGAGGAGAAGGTGATGGGAGGAGGGAGGGAGGAGGAGGTGATGGAGGTGAGGGGAGAAGGTGATGGAGGAGTGAGGAGAAGGTGTTGGGGGAGAGATGGGGGGGGAGTGAGGAGAAGGTGATGGGGGGGGAGTGAGGAGAAGGTGATGGGGGGAGGGTGAGGAGAAGGTGGTGGAGGAGGAGGAAGGTGATGGAGGAGTGAGGAGAAGGTGATGGAGGAGTGAGGAGAAGGTGATGGAGGAGTGAGGAGAAGGTGATGGAGGAGTGAGGAGAAGGTGATGGAGGAGTGAGGAGAAGGTGATGGAGGGTGTGAGGAGAAGGTGATGGAGGAGTGAGGAGAAGGTGATGGAGGAGTGAGGAGAAGGTGATGGAGGAGTGAGGAGAAGGTGATGGAGGAGTGAGGAGAAGGTGATGGAGGAGTGAGGAGAAGGTGATGGGGGAGTGAGGAGAAGGTGATGGAGGAGTGAGGAGAAGGTGATGGAGGAGTGAGGAGAAGGTGATGGGGGAGTGAGGAGAAGGTGATGGGGGAGTGAGGAGAAGGTGATGGGGGAGTGAGGAGAAGGTGATGGGGGAGCGAGGAGAAGGTGATGGAGGAGCGAGGAGAAGGTGATGGAGGAGCGAGGAGAAGGTGATGGAGGAGTGAGGAGAAGGTGATGGAGGAGTGAGGAGAAGGTGATGGAGGAGTGAGGAGAAGGTGATGGAGGAGTGAGGAGAAGGTAAGTGTCTGTGGAAGACGGAGTTTCTCACCTGTTCGGGCTGCAGCCTCTCTTGCGTCCACCTACCAGTGGTAGGAACTGTCTGGGCATTGAAGGAGCCGCTCACAATCAAATCGTAATATTTCTTCCGCTGTTGACCTGTAAGACGCACAATATTTTCAGGTTACATAACTCCTCATAGAGGTCAGCTTCCCGCAACCAACACTCTTCGGTGGTTACCTAGCAGGTCGAGCTCGGCATGCACAATGTTGCCCATCACGGTTGTGTTGTGAAGGTGAGCAACGGTCTCCTTTGCTGACCGAGAGCTGGAGAAGAGGACCTTGGCCAGGCCGAGATGTTTGCGCGTCTCTGGATGCAGCAAGATCTCCACCTCTTCCACGTTCCCGAATTTGCGGCACATATCGGTCAGGAAGGGCTCGCGGATGTTGTCGTTCAGATGGGCAAAAGTGACTTCTTTCTGGGGGAGCTGTCCAATGTAGAACTTATCGTACTGGTGGGAGAGAGGAAGAGATCAAAGCTTGCTTCCAGCCTTCCCTTCAGTCTTGCACAGTTGTACCGCCTCCTCTCTGAAATTTCTTACTCCGATTTCATGGCACACTGTGAGCTTTTCACAGTGTGCATTAGAAGCTGCAGTAAGTCAGAGAGTCCGCCATATTTCCTGGTTGGAGGACATCTAGTGCAATCTATTAATTTCCTCCCCAGCCTGGCTGTCTCTTGCTCTCCCCTGTCAATCACTGGATTTCAGCAACACATGTGTGTGTGAACTAGGGTGGTCTACATGCAAATGCAGCCTGCCTAGGAATGCCCACTCCAGCACTCTATTGACAGAACGCCTCCCAAGAGCCAGCCCACTGCTTGCACTATGACGAAAGGCCCGCGAGAAAAGTGCTGGGTGTAGGGTGCGGTCATGTGGTCAGGAAGCCATGTACAGCACCCTGCTGTCCCCTCCAACCAGCAGGGCAGTGAAGGAGACGGCACAGCTGGACTGGTGACAGTTTTCTCCCTGCCCCCAAGCCTGGAACTAGACAGTGATGCATTCCTCTATCTTCTCTCCTCCTGTCGGTGTGCCAAGTCGATCCGGGCAGAAAACCAGTGATTTGATAACAGTCAGCAGAGGACGTTATCGGTTACATTCTTCCCAGCTTTCTCTGTGGATTACATAACACCCCCTCCACACACAAAGAAATGAAGAGTGGAGGTGTTCTATAGTCCTAACACACATTCTGTCCTAGGGTGACAACACTGCCCCTCCATAGATACAGTACAGTGAGTGGTCACCCTAAGATAGGAAATGTGCTATGGGCAGAATCACCAGATGAAGGGAAAAAAAGAAAAGAAAACTAATGTAGCCACCGCATCTAAATGACTGGTAAATGCAATAAATTACATTGTTATTGGGTTTAGGTACTCTTACTACAAGCCATGTTATTTTACACTGCTAAGCACTCTGACACTATGGGATGGCTTACCTAAAGTGGCTGTAAACGTCAAACCTGAAATATGAACAAAGCATGTCCCTCTATAGTGTGTACTTGTCTCAATTAAGTGCACTAAGTGTCATTCCTGCCTGCTGTTTCGTTCATCTGCTATCATCAGTCACTTCTGACATGTTTTTCTGACACGGAGAAAAATGGTGACAGGGGAGGGACCTCCAAGCTGATTGACAGTCTCAGCTCTGTTCCTGTGAGCTGTGCGAAAAAGGGGTGTGTCTCTTCCCTCCAATCAGCTCTCAGAACTTTTCTCACTAAGCTCTGGAGAGTAACTTCAGCTTGCCGCCCTCTTTTTTCTGAACTCTCAGACAAGCTTTATAAATTCTGGACTTTCCTCACTAAGCTCTGTGAGTAACTTCAGCTTGCCGCCCTCTTTTTTCTAAACTCTCAGACAAGCTTTATAAATTCTGGACTTTCCTCACTAAGCTCTGCAGAATAACTTCAGCTTGCCGCCCTCTTTTTTCTGAACTCTCAGACAAGCTTTATAAATTCTGGACTTTCCTCACTAAGCTCTGTGAGTAACTTCAGCTTGCCGCCTTCTATTTTCTAAACTCTCAGACAAGCTTTATAAATTCTGGACTTTCCTCACTAAGCTCTGCAGAATAACTTCAGCTTGCCGCCCTCTTTTTTCTGAACTCTCAGACAAGCTTTATAAATTCTGGACTTTCCTCACTAAGCTCTGTGAGTAACTTCAGCTTGTCGCCCTCTTTTTTCTAAACTCTCAGACAAGCTTTATAAATTCGGGACTTTCCTCACTAAGCTCTGCAGAATAACTTCAGCTCGCCGCCCTCTTTTTTCTGAACTCTTTGACAAGCTTTATAAATTCTGGACTTTCCTCACTAAGCTCTGCAGAATAACTTCAGCTTGCCGCCCTCTTTTTTCTGAACTCTCAGACAAGCTTTATAAATTCTGGACTTTCCTCACTAAGCTCTGTGAGTAACTTCAGCTTGTCGCCCTCTTTTTTCTAAACTCTCAGACAAGCTTTATAAATTCTGGACTTTCCTCACTAAGCTCTGCAGAATAACTTCAGCTCGCCGCCCTCTTTTTTCTGAACTCTTTGACAAGCTTTATAAATTCTGGACTTTCCTCACTAAGCTCTGCAGAATAACTTCAGCTTGCCGCCCTCTTTTTTCTGAACTCTCAGACAAGCTTTATAAATTTTGGACTTTGAATGGCAGCAGAGAAGGACTGCAGATAGACAGATACAAATTATGTAGGAGGATTTGTTTCATCTCTGTTTATCACCGGAGGCCAGTCACTTCACTGGGTATATAAGGGTTTCCAACCACTTTAAGGCAAATAGACTGTTCACTTTGCTAGGGAATTTTCCCCAGAGCTTAGTGTATGTGGGGAAATTTCACTTTGTAAAAAATACCCAATCATAGTCAAGGGGAAAAAAAATATAAATTTTCGCTTCACCTTCATTCACGAAGCCCTAGGGCGGGTGTCGGCAACCCGTGGCTCCAGAGCCGCATGCGGCTCTTTTTCATCTTTGCTGCGGCTCCGGAGCACACTGCCCACCAGGTGGTCGGCAAGCCGCAGATCGCGAGCCACATGCGGCTCTTCTGTGTGCCGGGCGCCCGCTCCCCTCCCTCCTCAAAAATCCGGCCCGCGGAGCGTGGAACATTGGCTGTCAGGATGTAGGTGGGGCAGCCAGGATGTAGGCGTGGCAGAGTGACGAACTCCTCTCTCAGTCCGCCCTGAAGACCAGAACGGCGCGGGAACACAGCGAGAGGAACGCGCGGAGCAAAGGTAAGTGAATTGAGACTATGTGGGGGATGAATTACTGTGTGGGGGATGAATTACTATGTGGGGGATGAATTACTATGTGGGGGATGAATTACTATGTGGGGGATGAATTACTATGTGGGGGATGAATTACTATGTGGGGGATGAATTACTATGTGGGGGATGAATTACTATGTGGGGGATGAATTACTATGTGGGGGATGAATTACTATGTGGGGGATGAATTACTATATGGGGGATGAATTACTATATGGGGGATGAATTACTATAGGAGGGATGAATTACTATATGGGGGATGAATTACTATATGGGGGATGAATTACTATATGGGGGATGAATTACTATATGGGGGATGAATTACTATGGGGGATGAATTACTATATGGGGGATGAATTACTATGGGGGATGAATTACTATATGGGGGATGAATTACTATATGGGGGATGAATTACTATGGGGGAAGAATTACTATGGGGGAAGAATTACTATATGGGGGATGAATTACTATATGGGGGATGAATTACTATATGGGGGATGAATTACTATATGGGGGATGAATTACTATATGGGGGATGAATTACTATATGGGGGATGAATTACTATATGGGGGATGAATTACTATATGGGGGATGAATTACTATGGGGGATGAATTACTATATGGGGGATGAATTACTATGGGGGATGAATTACTATATGGGGATGAATTACTATGGGGGATGAATTACTATATGGGGGATGTATTTTCAGTTTTAAAAATGTGGCTGTCAAAATAAATTTCAATCGTGGTTTTGGCGAGATTTGGCTCAGTTGAAAAAAAAGGTTCCCCACCACTTGATTGTGATTATGACGATACACTGTGGCCCTGATTAACCCTTTGCTTACTGGGCCCTTAAACCCCCTTCATGACCAGAGTGCTTTTTGCAATATATGCAGTGTCGGATTTGTTATAAATGTTGCAATGGTTTTGCGGCTCCCAGTCTTTTTTTTTCCCTTCGGAAACGGGTCCAAGTGGCTCTTTATGTCTTAAAGGTTGCAGACCCCTGCCCTAGGGAAAAGTGAACACCCCATCTGTTCATAGTAAATCAACCCATAGTAGTCAGGGCGAGATCTGCCAGTAGATAGGACAGCGAGTTACACTTTAGAAGCCCTCTGACCCCCATGGTGATAGGAGGAAAGAGCAGAGTGACAGTGATGGGCTCATCAGTCTGCTGCTTCCCCTATCACTGTCCAATCAGAGGGTGGGGGGTGGACAACACCTGCTGCTCTAACAGACAGCCATGCTGTGTTGCAGAGTTGTGTAAATCTCAGGACAGCTGTGCCTGAACCACGGCAAGCTCCACATATACAAAGTCACCCATTACCTTGAATTTGGGGATTGGAAGGGACACTTCTCGTGGTTTACTCCACATACGTTGTGACCGAGGGTCCCGCACATCTCCCAGTGGTAGAAACGGTCCATCCTGGAGGGCAGAAGAAAGGAGAAAATTAGCTGAATAACTAGGGATGCATTGAAATTTCGGCCACCGACACATCAGCCGAACATAGCCCTATCAGCATTTTGCCGTTAGGAAACATTTAGCCGATACAGGTGCCGATACAGGGGACTGTATGTCCTGCAGATGTGAGGGGGTGGGGTGGCGATGGAGAAAGGCAGGAGGAGCAGTGTATACAGTGACTGGCTGTCACTATAGGTCAGGGCTGGTTTTTAAATCTAATTATCAGTTCTTTTTTCTTCACTATAGTTCAGAGAATGAACGGTCACTTTCCCGAGTTAAAAGAAACCGTTTCTTTTTAGTTTCTTTCCCCAAGTTAAAAGAAACAAAGTCTATTTTTAGTTTCTTTTCCAGAGGTAAAAGAAACAAAAAGTTTTTCTGAGCTATAGTGACACCAATTCAGTGATCGGTGCTAATAAAAAGCACTGACACTGCACTAATGGCACTGGGCAGGAAGGGGTTAACATCAGGGGTGATCAGATGGTATAAAAAAAAATCCCATTATCTATACCGCCATTTGCGACAACTTTCACGTAAACCGATTCATTTACATGTATTGGGATTTTTTTTTTGTTAGCAAAGACATGGAGCAATATACAATTTGGCCTAAATTTATAACAATTTTTGTTTTTATTTTTTTACTAGACATATTTTATAGCAAAACTCAAAAATACTGTTTTTTTGGTTTTTTTTCAAAGTTGTAGGTTTTTTTTTTGTTTATAGCGCAAAAAATAAAAAACGCAGAGGTGATCAAATACCACAGAAAGCTCTATTTATGGAAAAAAAGGAAATAAATTTCATTTGGGTGCAGCGTTGCATGACCGCGCAATTGTCAGTTAAACTAATGCTTCGCCGTATCACAAAAAATGGCCTGGTCAGGAGGATGGGAGGGGGGAATCCCCTGTAGGGCAAGTTGTTTAAAGTGATTTACAAAGGATTTTTTTTTAAAGTGTTACTAAACCCACAACAGTACAATCAGTCTGTAGATGCAGGAAAGCATGCTTGTTATACTCACTGTGGGACCTAATCCTCTGCATTGTTTAAAAAAGGCTGTTTGATCCTTTCTTCTCTGCCCCTCCTCTAGTTCAAATGTCCACACTGATAAGACAGACTGAACCCGTAGCCCTTCTGCACATGCTCACTTTAGTGTGTATTGCTAGAGGTTTTTTTTTTGTTCTTGGGAGAGTGCATGTGATCAGCACAGGGCAAAACAGCTTTGTCCAGACAGAGGTCAGGGGTCCTGCATCCTCCTAGAGCAGAAATGAAACTCCTCCTACATGCTTTAACCAGTGCTCTGCTGGATCCTGATAGAAGTCACAAGACTGCTATATACTGCTGATGAGAAAAGGTATTTAGCAGTTTATATTTACTAAAATAACTGCATTTTCATGTTCTGTGTACTGTGGGAGATCGGATATAGCGAATGAGGGGTCCGGGGAGAGCGGATATAGCGAATGCGGGGTCCGGGGAGAGCGGATATAGCGAATGCGGGGTCCGGGGAGAGCGGATATAGCGAATGCGGGGTCCGGGGAGAGCGGATATAGCGAATGCGGGGTCCGGGGAGAGCGGATATAGCGAATGCGGGGTCCGGGGAGAGCGGATATAGCGAATGCGGGGTCCGGGGAGAGCGGATATAGCGAATGCGGGGTCCGGAGAGAGCGGATATAGCGAATGCGGGGTCCGGGGAGAGCGGATATAGCGAATGCGGGGTCCGTGGAGAGCGGATATAGCGAATGCGGGGTCCGGGGAGAGCGGATATAGTGAATGCGGGGTCCGGGGAGAGCGGATATAGTGAATGCGGGGTCCGGGGTTTAGTAACACTTTAAGCTCCATAGCGGTGTACCTGCAGTGAGAGACCTAAGGCACTGCTGACTGACTGCTGCTCCCACCAGATTTGCTGATGTCACCACTAGGCTGTTCACTGTTGTCCTTGCTGGAGAGGAAGCTGTTCCCAAGGACCAGCAGTGCAACGATCTCCCTGCTCAGGGATGCATGATTCATATCGTCCAATGCCCAGGATATGTAGTTCCAGGCACCAGGAAGGTTTTTGTTTTTTTTTTTTTTTACACATTAGCCCTGCTGCAGGCAAGCAGCCTCACTGAAGTCAATGGGACGCGATTTGGCATTGATGTCGATGGCGCCCCACTGGCTTCAGTGCAAAAACTCCTATGCAATCCTATGTGAACACTTATCTCCACATGCCATTCTACTCTATAACTTGCGAGTCTGGAACGCACCGGTACAAACTTGCAAAGGACCATTTCGTTCATAATGCCACTCAAAACGAATGCCGCATCTGTGTGAACCACCTCAATAGGAACACATACTATCTAGCCCGTCATACGAATCTGGGAGTTTGAAAACAGGTCCAGAATTGCATGTATGTGAACCTTTCCATTCAAAGCCGGGTGTTCACAGAATCGCTATGATTCTGCCTGGGATGGCAAAAACGCAGGTTCGGGTGTCAATTTTCAATGGCCCCTAAAACGTGGTGCAGTTTTGGCAAGATTGTGGTGCACCAAATCACACTGCATTTAGCTCATTGCCCACATGGAGCTCCTGCTACTTCTTCGGGCGACAAACTTCCCGCAAAGTGATTTGCGGCAAGTGCCAATGAAAATAATGACACCTGAACCTGCGTTTTGCGATTGTAGCGATTCTGCCACACAGATTTTGCCGCAATCCCAAAACACCCGGGTGTGAACGGGGTCTAACGGAGCAGACACCGGAGCTTGATATGGCTGCTCAGCAGGCGCCAGTTTTTTTTTTTCCTCTCGATGGGGCCAGCGCCTTATTTACTCACTCAGCAGATTCGAATCTGCTGATCGTTAAAAGAGTCCGACACTCCCCTTTCCTGCCAAGCACCCAATCAGCACTCTCCCCTCCGTTAGTCCCCGGGTGCCGTGCTGGAGACAGACAGGGAGGTCCGTATCACATAAACTGCACAATGTTACAAACACTGAGCTCGCGTTCACATACATGCAGTGCGGTATACCACATGCGATTCACACAGGAACTGCGATTTTGTATGGCTCTATTCACACCGCACCCAAAACCTGCAGGAGCCTTTTTTGGGTCCGCACTAGAATAGGATCGTACAGGTATTCACACCTACAGTCAGGTCCATAAATATTGGGACATGGACACAATTCTAACATTTTTGGCTCTATACACCACAATGGATTTGAAACGAACAAGATGTGCTTTAACTGCAGACTGTCAGCTTTAATTTGAGGGTATTTACAGCCAAATCAGGTGAACGGGGTAGGAATTACAACAGTTTGCATATGTACCTCCCACTTGTTAAGGGACCAAAAGTAATGGGACAGAATAATAATCATAAATCGAACTTTCACTTTTTAATACTTGGTTGCAAATCCTTTGCAGTCAATGACAGCCTGAAGTCTGGAACGCATAGACATCACCAGACGCTGGGTGTCATCCCTGGTGATGCTCTGCCAGGCCTCTACTGCAACTGTCTTCAGTTCCTGCTTGTTCTTGGGGCATTTTCCCTTCAGTTTTGTCTTCAGCAAGTGAAATGCATGCTCCTGGCCTTGACCTTTGACCCTGACCTTGACCAAAACACTAACCCTGGCACAGACCTAGATCAAAACTTGATCTAGCTATTTTTGTTCATTTTTATATATATATATATATATATATATATATATATATATATATATATATATATATATATTTTTTTTTTTACACAAACTTTTTTGTTTCTCTATGAAAGGACGGAGAGAGATACAATGTATATAATGATACAATGCATCTCTCTCCTCCATTCATAGAGAGAAAACACAGGGGGGTGGGTTTCACAGTGACAGCCAATCAGAGACCATCACAGCGATCAGGTGACCAGGAATTGGGAGTTCCGGGTCCCTATCCTTAGAATGGTACCCGGGGCTCTCAGTGACACCCCGGCCTTTGTGCGGGGAGCTCCCAGCAGAAAGACATATATGCAAATTAGCACCCCAAGGATAAAAGTTCTGTGAGGCCGGTAATTTGGTCAGCATTAAGGGGTTAAATACCAAAGAAAGCTGTATGTGTGAAAAAAAAAAAACTGTTGCATGACTGCACAATTGTCACAGTGCGACAGCACTGAAAGCTGAACACTGGCCTGGGCAGGAAGGGGGTGAAAGTGCCCGGTATTGAAGTGGTTAAACACAAATGTTAAGAATTCAGAGCTACTTCTGTCCAAACAGATACAAGTCTGGTCCAAGCGCAGCACACAGAATGAACTGCAAGATACTCTTTCCCACATCAGCCTTCCTCATGACCGCTCACTCCTTTCCAGAATAGACACCTCTACCCAGTTACAAGACTTTGCCCGGGTTCACACTGATGCGGTGAGGAATTCCGCACCGCATCAGAATCGCGCCCCGTTCTTGCGAACCTCTGCGGGTGTGTATGTTATCAACACCCCGAAATCGGTTCGCAAAACACGGTGCAGAATCGGATCACATAGGTGTGAATACCCGTGTAATCCGATTCTAGTGCGGACCAAAAACGGTGCGGGTGCGGTGCAATAAGAGCCATACAAATTGTACAGCTCCGATCGCACCGCACACAAATTGCATGTGATTCGCATAGGACTGCGGTGCGGTTCCTGTGCAAATCACATGCGATATACCGTACATGTGTGAACCCGGGCTTAGGCCTCGTTCACACCATACATGCAGAAAAACTGATGGAAACTGACATGCAGATCTCACTTGCAGAGACATCGGTTTTCATGCGCTGCAATGAGTTTTATGCATGTTGCAGATTCCTGCGCAGAACAAATCTGTATGTGATGCCAGTGTTGTGGTGTGAACGGGGCACATAGAGAACAACTGATTTTGTTGCGCCTTTGAAATTTGAATCATTTTTTTCCTCACAAATAGAGCTTTTTGGTGGTATTTACTTGCCGCTGAGTGTTTTATTTCTAGAGCTATAAACAAGAAAAGAGCAAAAAATTTGAAAAAAAAAAAAAGTTTCTTTGTGTCTATTTAAAATTTTGCAAACAGGTAATTTTTCTCCTTCACTGATGTGCGTTGATGTGGCTGCACTGATAGGCAGTACTGCTGGGCACGGATATGCAGCACTGCTGGGCACTGATGGGCACCGATCATCAGTACCCTGATGATCGGTGCCGATCCCTCCTCTGACAACTGCCGGTTCTCGGCAGTACTTTCCTCACTCTCTGACAGTGTGAGTAAAGTGCAGCCTAGAACTGCCAATTGCATTTCCCAGTGATCAGCGTGTCATTGGACACAGCTGGTCACGTGGCAAAAGACCGCTCTGATTGGTCTTTTACCACATCACGTGATCAGCTGTGTCTGTAGGACACAGAGATCATGGAGATCGCCGGGGGTACGCAGGAGAGCACGTTCTGGGAGGACGTCATATGACAGCCTCCCAGAACTGGCCGGCCGCAGTGCAGACGTCATTCAGCTACTTGCAGTCGGCAACTGGTTAAGACGTTTTGGTGGCGTTTGACATCCACATCTGTCATTTCCCTCATAATCGAAGAACCACCGAATTCAGTTTTTGGCTTCACATTGGGATTCCCCCATTTGTTCAATCTGTGGTGACATAAGAGTTTGATATATCTGCACGGCACGGTTGTATCACACATACATCTATGTTAGCGCTGCGCTATACTTTTGTGATGTTTATTATACTTTGTATTGTGGTATCGTGCTGGCTGCTATGTTTTTTGACATCCAAAGGAGTCCTAGCGTGTTTTTTTTTTCCCTTTCTTCCTGCTTATTTATGAGCCTTTAAAATGTAGAATTAACCCTTTCACTGCCACTTGCGTATGTCAGCCGTTGGCGACAGCGGGGGATTTTATACACCGTCCCAGCTACTGCAGAGTGTGTGTAAATCTGGACAAGCCGCCTGTCAGGTAGAAGCAATCCAGCATCTGTGCGCTCAGGCGGAAGTGACCCCCAGCAGCATGATCGGCGCTTGATTGGCTTCAGTGGAAACCAAACACTTAAAAAAAAAAAAACACAAACCAAGAAAAAAAAAAAAAAACACCCCATAAATAAAAAATGATGAATCTGCCCTACATATGATCATAAACGCATATCAGGGGAGCCTACGTACAAAGACCTCATTTGTGCTACACATATCCCTGCAGGCGCTGGGGTGAAGGCGATCATTCTGGGCCTGTTATTCACAATTAAAGTGCTTGTAAAGGCTGAAGGGTTTTTTTTTTAGAATGCATGCAGGTAAAAATTCTTCGGTGTGCTGCTCCCCCCCAAAACTAACCCGAGCCCCATCCCGATCCAGCGATGTGCACAGGAGCCTTGGCTGTCCTGGGTCTCTCTCTCTTCATTGGCTAAGACACAGCAGCGGGAGCTGCTCCCAGTGCTGTCAATCACAGCCAGTAAGGAGAGAGTGGGAGGCGGGGCCAAGTCACAGCTCTATATCTTAAAGCGGAGCTCCACCCAAAAGGGGAAGTTCCACTTTAAGGACTGCTCCCCCGTTCCCCATTAAGGATTGGCACCTTTAGGGGGCGGAGCAGGTACGTGAATTTGACAGGTGCCCACTCCCATTTCCAGTCAAATCGCCTAGGCAACCGGAAGGTGTCCTCCCTCCCTGTAGTCTTTTGGGACACGTGACAGGTCCCAGAAGACTACAGGACCATTCATGCTGCGCAGTGCTACTCGCGCATGCGCAGTGGGCACCCGGCTGTGAAGCCGCAAACTGTCACAGCCGGGTGCCCACAGTGAAGATGTCAGCCTCCTGGAATACAAGACGGCTGGTGAAACGAGCTGCGGGGGACAAACCACGGGACAGGTAAGTGGCTGTTTTTTTAAAAGTCTGTAGCTGCTGACTTTTATTTTTTGACAGGGTGAGCGGAACTCCGCTTTAAGGACACAGAGTGGGGCTCGGGAGCGAGCATGCACCGGTGCTTCCATAGTAAGCAGCTTGCTATTGGAGACACTGCTCAAGGGGGAGGAGCCACAGGAGACCACAGAAGAGGATCTGAACTGCTCTGTGCAAAACCATTACAGACCGGGCAAGTATGACTTTTTTTTTTTTTTTTTTTTTTTAAACAAACCTTTAATACCACTTTAATTCTAAGGGCTCATGTACACTGAGGCTGATAAACCAACGTTTAGGAGTAGATTTTACTGGTGTTTCAGGGGTCCGGGGAGAGCGGATATAGCGAATGCGGGGTCCGGGGAGAGCGGATATAGCGAATGCGGGGTCCGGGGAGAGCGGATATAGCGAATGCGGGGTCCGGGGAGAGCGGATATAGCGAATGCGGGGTCCGGGGAGAGCGGATATAGCGAATGCGGGGTCCGGGGAGAGCGGATATAGCGAATGCGGGGTCCGGGGAGAGCGGATATAGCGAATGCGGGGTCCGGGGAGAGCGGATATAGCGAATGCGGGGTCCGGGGAGAGCGGATATAGCGAATGCGGGGTCCGGGGAGAGCGGATATAGGGAATGCGGGGTCCGGGGAGAGCGGATATAGTGAATGCGGGGTCTGGGGAGAGCGGATATAGTGAATGCTGGGTCCGGGGAGAGCGGATATAGTGAATGCGGGGTCTGGGGAGAGCGGATATAGTGAATGCGGGGTCCGGGGAGAGCGGATATAGTGAATGCGGGGTCCGGGGAGAGCGGATATAGTGAATGCGGGGTCCGGGGAGAGCGGATATAGTGAATGCGGGGTCCGGGGAGAGCGGATATTGTGAATGCAGGGTCCGGGGAGAGCGGATATTGTGAATGCGGGGTCCGTGGAGAGCAGATATAGTGAATGCTGGGTCCGGGGAGAGCGGATATAGTGAATGCGGGGTCCGGGGAGAGCGGATATAGTGAATGCAGGGTCCGGGGAGAGCGGATATTGTGAATGCGGGGTCCGGGGAGAGCGGATATAGTGAATGCTGGGTCCGGGGAGAGCGGATATAGTGAATGCGGGGTCCGGGGAGAGCGGATATAGTAAATGCGGGGTCCGGGGAGAGCGGATATAGTGAATGCAGGGTCCGGGGTTTAGTAACACTTTAAGCTCCATAGCTGTGTACCTGCAGTGAGAGACCTAAGGCACTGCTGACTGACTGCTGCTCCCACCAGATTTGCTGATGTCACCACTAGGCTGTTCACTGTTGTCCTTGCTGGAGAGGAAGCTGTTCCCAAGGACCAGCAGTGCAACAATCTCCCTGCTCAGGGATGCATGATTCATATCGTCCAATGCCCAGGATATGTAGTTCCAGGCACCAGGAAGGTTTTTGTTTTTTTTTTTTTTTTTACACATTAGCCCTGCTGCAGGCAAGCAGCCTCACTGAAGTCAATGGGACGCGATTTGGCATTGATGTCGATGGCGCCCCACTGGCTTCAGTGCAAAAACTCCTATGCAATCCTATGTGAACACTTATCTCCACATGCCATTCTACTCTATAACTTGCGAGTCTGGAACGCACCGGTACAAACTCGCAAAGGACCATTTCGTTCATAATGCCACTCAAAACGAATGCCGCATCTGTGTGAACCACCTCAATAGGAACACATACTATCTAGCCCGTCATACGAATCTGGGAGTTTGAAAACAGGTCCAGAATTGCATGTATGTGAACCTTTCCATTCAAAGCCGGGTGTTCACAGAATCGCTATGATTCTGCCTGGGATGGCAAAAACGCAGGTTCGGGTGTCAATTTTCAATGGCCCCTAAAACGTGGTGCAGTTTTGGCAAGATTGCGGTGCACCAAATCACACTGCATTTAGCTCATTGCCCACATGGAGCTCCTGCTACTTCTTCGGGCGACAAACTTCCCGCAAAGTGATTTGCGGCAAGTGCCAATGAAAATAATGACACCTGAACCTGCGTTTTGCGATTGTAGCGATTCTGCCACACAGATTTTGCCGCAATCCCAGAACACCCGGGTGTGAACGGGGTCTAACGGAGCAGACACCGGAGCTTGATATGGCTGCTCAGCAGGCGCCAGTTTTTTTTTTTTTTCTCAATGGGGCCAGCGCCTTATTTACTCACTCAGCAGATTCGAATCTGCTGATTGTTAAAAGAGCCCGACACTCCCCTTTCCTGCCAAGCACCCAATCAGCACTCTCCCCTCCGTTAGTCCCCGGGTGCGGTGCTGGAGACAGACAGGGAGGTCCGTATCACATAAACTGCACAATGTTACAAACACTGAGCTCGCGTTCACATACATGCAGTGCGGTATACCACATGCGATTCACACAGGAACTGCGATTTTGTATGGCTCTATTCACACCGCACCCAAAACCTGCAGGAGCCTTTTTTGGGTCCGCACTAGAATAGGATCGTACGGGTATTCACACCTACAGTCAGGTCCATAAATATTGGGACATGGACACAATTCTAACATTTTTGGCTCTATACACCACAATGGATTTGAAACGAACAAGATGTGCTTTAACTGCAGACTGTCAGCTTTAATTTGAGGGTATTTACAGCCAAATCAGGTGAACGGTGTAGGAATTACAACAGTTTGCATATGTACCTCCCACTTGTTAAGGGACCAAAAGTAATGGGACAGAATAATAATCATAAATCGAACTTTCACTTTTTAATACTTGGTTGCAAATCCTTTGCAGTCAATGACAGCCTGAAGTGTGGAACGCATAGACATCACCAGACGCTGGGTGTCATCCCTGGTGATGCTCTGCCAGGCCTCTACTGCAACTGTCTTCAGTTCCTGCTTGTTCTTGGGGCATTTTCCCTTCAGTTTTGTCTTCAGCAAGTGAAATGCATGCTCCTGGCCTTGACCTTTGACCCTGACCTTGACCAAAACACTAACCCTGGCACAGACCTAGATCAAAACTTGATCTAGCTATTTTTGTTCATTTTTATGTATATATTTATTTATTTATTTTTTTACACAAACTTTTTTGTTTCTCTCTGAAAGGACGGAGAGAGATACAATGTATATAATGATACAATGCATCTCTCTCCTCCATTCATAGAGAGAAAACACAGGGGGGTGGGTTTCACAGTGACAGCCAATCAGAGACCATCACAGCGATCAGGTGACCAGGAATTGGGAGTTCCGGGTCCCTATCCTTAGAATGGTACCCGGGGCTCTCAGTGACACCCCGGCCTTTGTGCGGGGAGCTCCCAGCAGAAAGACATATATGCAAATTAGCACCCCAAGGATAAAAGTTCTGTGAGGCCGGTAATTTGGTCAGCATTAAGGGGTTAAATACCAAAGAAAGCTGTATGTGTGAAAAAAAAAAAACTGTTGCATGACTGCACAATTGTCACAGTGCGACAGCACTGAAAGCTGAACACTGGCCTGGGCAGGAAGGGGGTGAAAGTGCCCGGTATTGAAGTGGTTAAACACAAATGTTAAGAATTCAGAGCTACTTCTGTCCAAACAGATACAAGTCTGGTCCAAGCGCAGCACACAGAATGAACTGCAAGATACTCTTTCCCACATCAGCCTTCCTCATGACCGCCCACTCCTTTCCAGAATAGACACCTCTACCCAGTTACAAGACTTTGCCCGGGTTCACACTGATGCGGTGAGGAATTCTGCACCGCATCAGAATCGCGCCCCGTTCTTGCGAACCTCTGCGGGTGTGTATGTTATCAACACCCCGAAATCGGTTCGCAAAACACGGTGCAGAATCGGATCACATAGGTGTGAATACCCGTGTAATCCGATTCTAGTGCGGACCAAAAACGGTGCGGGTGCGGTGCAATAAGAGCCATACAAATTGTACAGCTCCGATCGCACCGCACACAAATTGCATGTGATTCGCATAGGACTGCGGTGCGGTTCCTGTGCAAATCACATGCGATATACCGTACATGTGTGAACCCGGGCTTAGGCCTCGTTCACACCATACATGCAGAAAAACTGATGGAAACTGACATGCAGATCTCACTTGCAGAGACATCGGTTTTCATGCGCTGCAATGAGTTTTATGCATGTTGCAGATTCCTGCGCAGAACAAATCTGTATGTGATGCCAGTGTTGTGGTGTGAACAGGGCACATAGAGAACAACTGATTTTGTTGCGCCTTTGAAATTTGTATCATTTTTTTCCTCACAAATAGAGCTTTTTGGTGGTATTTACTTGCCGCTGAGTGTTTTATTTTTAGCGCTATAAACAAGAAAAGAGCAAAAAATTAAAAAAAAAAAAAAAAAAAAAAGTTTCTTTGTGTCTATTTAAAATTTTGCAAACAGGTAATTTTTCTCCTTCACTGATGTGCGTTGATGTGGCTGCACTGATAGGCAGTACTGCTGGGCACGGATATGCAGCACTGCTGGGCACCGATCATCAGTACCCTGATGATCGGTGCCGATCCCTCCTCTAACAACTGCCGGTTCTCGGCAGTACTTTCCTCACTCTCTGACAGTGTGAGGAAAGTGCAGCCTAGAACTGCCAATTGCATTTCCCAGTGATCAGCGTGTCATTGGACACAGCTGGTCACGTGGCAAAAGACCACTGTGATTGGTCTTTTACCACATCACGTGATCAGCTGTGTCTGTAGGACACAGAGATCATGGAGATCGCCGGGGGTACGCAGGAGAGCGCGTTCTGGGAGGACGTCATATGACAGCCTCCCAGAACTGGCCGCCCGCAGTGCAGACGTCATTCAGCTACTTGCAGTCGGCAACTGGTTAAGACGTTTTGGTGGCGTTTGACATCCACATCTGTCATTTCCCTCATAATCGAAGAACCACTGAATTCAGTTTTTGGCTTCACATTGGGATTCCCCCATTTGTTCAATCTGTGGTGACATAAGAGTTTGATATATCTGCACGGCACGGTTGTATCACACATACATCTATGTTAGCGCTGCGCTATACTTTTGTGATGTTTATTATACTTTGTATTGTGGTATCGTGCTGGCTGCTATGTTTTTTGACATCCAAAGGAGTCCTAGCGTGTTTTTTTTTTTCCTTTCTTCCTGCTTATTTATGAGCCTTTAAAATGTAGAATTAACCCTTTCACTGCCACTTGCGTATGTCAGCCGTTGGCGACAGCGGGGGATTTTATACACCGTCCCAGCTACTGCAGAGTGTGTGTAAATCTGGACAAGCCGCCTGTCAGGTAGAAGCAATCCAGCATCTGTGCGCTCAGGCGGAAGTGACCCCCAGCAGCATGATCGGCGCTTGATTGGCTTCAGTGGAAACCAAACACTTAAAAAAAAAAAACACAAACCAAGAAAAAAAAAAAAAAAACACCCCATAAATAAAAAATGATGAATCTGCCCTACATATGATCATAAACGCATATCAGGGGAGCCTACGTACAAAGACCTCATTTGTGCTACACATATCCCTGCAGGCGCTGGGGTGAAGGCGATCATTCTGGGCCTGTTATTCACAATTAAAGTGCTTGTAAAGGCTGAAGGGTTTTTTTTTTTTAGAATGCATGCAGGTAAAAATTCTTCGGTGTGCTGCTCCCCCCCAAAACTAACCCGAGCCCCATCCCGATCCAGCGATGTACACAGGAGCCTTGGCTGTCCTGGGTCTCTCTCTCTTCATTGGCTAAGACACAGCAGCGGGAGCTGCTCCCAGTGCTGTCAATCACAGCCAGTAAGGAGAGAGTGGGAGGCGGGGCCAAGTCACAGCTCTATATCTTAAAGTGGAGCTCCACCCAAAAGGGGAAGTTCCACTTTAAGGACTGCTCCCCCGTTCCCCATTAAGGATTGTCACCTTTAGGGGGCGGAGCAGGTACGCGAATTTGACAGGTGCCCACTCCCATTTCCAGTCAAATCGCCTAGGCAACCGGAAGGTGTCCTCCCTCCCTGTAGTCTTTTGGGACACGTGACAGGTCCCAGAAGACTACAGGACCATTCATGCTGCGCAGTGCTACTCGCGCATGCGCAGTGGGCACCCGGCTGTGAAGCCGCAAGCTGTCACAGCCGGGTGCCCACAGTGAAGATGTCAGCCTCCTGGAATACAGGACGGCTGGTGAAACGAGCTGCGGGGGACAAACCGCGGGACAGGTAAGTGGCTGTTTTTTTAAAAGTCTGTAGCTGCTGACTTTTATTTTTTGACAGGGTGAGCGGAACTCCGCTTTAAGGACACAGAGTGGGGCTCGGGAGCGAGCATGCACCGGTGCTTCCATAGTAAGCAGCTTGCTATTGGAGACACTGCTCAAGGGGGAGGAGCCACAGGAGACCACAGAAGAGGATCTGGACTGCTCTGTGCAAAACCATTACAGACCGGGCAAGTATGACTTTTTTTTTTTTTTTAAACAAACCTTTAATACCACTTTAATTCTAAGGGCTCATGTACACTGAGGCTGATAAACCAACGTTTAGGAGTAGATTTTACCGGTGTTTCAAGCGCCAAACGCTTGTAAAAACGGTTAACCACGTTTATAAGCGTTTGTATTTAGAAGCGTTTTTTTTTTCCCAACCGTTCCATATCCAGATGCTGTCCGGAGCCCTTTTTCATCATCAGAAATGCATGCAAAGCGTTTTCCATGTATTCAAACGGACCCGGTACACCAGCGCAGTCAGTTCCAGGTTTCGCGTGATGGGAAAAAAAAAACAAAATGGTACAACGCGCCGCATTATGCTCATGATGGGGACCATAGTGAATACTACCAGAAAAGACAGGTCATCTCCACACATACTGCTCTCTCTGCTTCTCTCAAAATGTCTGAAATAGGTCATTTTCACTGGTTTTCAGTGCATTCTGGGCATTTTGGAGGGTCTCCTGAGGTTATCTTTAAAAAACGCTTCTAAGCGCAAACGCTCATAAACGCGGCTAAACAGAGGTTTTTTGACCTACGTTCCAGCAGTCGGTTTCCATTGTTCAGAAGAGTTTTCCAAACGCCCCGTGTACATGGAGCCCTAAACTGAAGACCTGTAGGGGCTTTATGAGTGTCGCCTATGGAAAATTTGGAGTACTGAAGTTGGCGGGCGTTTCACTGGTGAATGCCATTTAAAAGGATTGCGATGCTGGGTATCTATTTACTCGGCACAACCTCATTTTTCAAATTTTACTAAAAAATTGGGTCATATAATGTGTGTGCCCTAAACGTAACTTAAGGCGGAGCACCACCCAAAAGGGGAAGTTCCACTTTAAATAAGGATTGGCACCTTTGGGGAGCATGAGGGGGTACCCGATTTTGACAGGTACCTGCTCCTACTTCTGCTGCGATCGCAGCAATCAGAAGTGGAAGTTATCCTCCCTCCCCGTAGTCTTTTGGGACACATGACAGGTCCCAGAAGACAAACGTCGACAAGCGCAGCGCTCCTCATGCATGTGCAGTGGGCACCCGGCTGTGAAGCCGCAAGCTGTCACAGCCAGGTGCCCACACTGAAGATGTCAGTCCCGGGGAGCGAGGACGGCCAGTAAATCTGGCTGAGGTGAGCACACCGCTGGATTGAGGGACAGGTAAGTGGCTGTTTTTTAAAAGTCAACAGATACAGTTTTTGTAGCTGCTCTTATTTTTTTAAACTTTGACTGGACCTCCACTAAGTTTATTTGCGCTTGACAAACCACTGCGTGAATATCATGCAACATAGAAAAAAATTGGAACACCATTTTATTCTCCAAGATATCTGCTTTCAGAAAATATATATTTGGGGGGGTTAACCAAATCTACACATTGTTTTTTGTAAGGAGTGTGCAAAAACATGCAGAAACGGCTGGCGGTGAAAGGGATAAACTTTCATCTTTATGTTACATAGTTAGTCTGGCTGAAAAAAAGACAAAAAAAGTCTATCCAGGTCAACCATTAAAAAAAAAAGAAAAAAAAAAAAAGTTATAATCCTACACCCACAGTTGATCCAGAAGAAGGCAAAAAACCCAGCAAAGCACGATCCAATCTGCTCCTGCAGGGGAAAAAAATTCCTTCCTGATCCCCCGAGAGGCAATCGGATATTCCCTGGATCAACTTTCCCTATAAATGTTATATCCAGTTATATTCTGTGTATCCAAGAAAGAATCCAGGACTTTCCTACAGCAATCCACTGAGCTGGCCACAACCAACTCTGGAGGGAGTCTATTCCACATTCTCACAGCTCTCACTGTGAAGAAACCTTTCCGTGTTTGGAGATTACATTTCTTTTCCTCCAGATGTAAAGAGCGCCCCCTTGTCCTCTGTGATGACCTCGGGGGAATAGCTCTATGTGCTGGAATCTATTCAGGACCATTAGAAAAAAACCTTAAAACACTTTTTTTTTTTTTTATCAAAAAATGTATCAAATTTTTTTGGGATAGAGTAAGGCCGGCCATACATTATACAATTTTTTTGAGAATTTTAGTTTAGATTTACCAAAAACCATACAATATGGGAGGTCAATCCTAAACAACACTTTCAATTGTATCCAATTACACAGGCCCTTGTACTACCATACAGTTGTGCTCAAAAGTCTCCCTCCCCTGGCAGAAATTGTGACATTTTGGCACTGATATTGAAAATATGACGGATCTGGCAAAAAATGATCTTTTATTGAAGGATGATGATCATAGGAAGCCATTTATTATCACATAGTTGTTTGGCTCCTTTTTATATCATAATAATAACAGAAATCACCCAAATGGCCCGAATCAGAAGTCTCCGCCCCCCGGATTAGAAGTCTCCACCCCCCGGATCAAAAGTTTCCCTCCCCTGGAATGTTTGGCCTTGGTACAGACACAAGGTGACACACACGGGTTACAATGCCATTTAGAGGTTAATGTCCCACATCTGTGGCTTTTTACATTGCAATTAGTGTCAGTGTCTAAATAGTCAATGAGTGTGTTCGCTCTTACATGGAAGCACTGACCAGGCTAGATCCTGAGCCATGGGGATCAGAAAAGAACTGACAAAAGTCCTGTGTAACAAGGTAATGGAACTTTATAAAGATAGAAAAGAACATAAAAAGATGTACAAAGCCATGAATATGCCAGTCAGTACTGATAAATCACCTATTAAGAAGTGTCTGTACCAAGGCCGAACATTAAAGGGGGCGGAGACTTATGATCCAGGGGGCGGAGACTTATGATCCAGGGGGCGGAGACTTATGATCCAGGGCCATTTGGGTGATTTCTGTTATCAACATGATTTCAAAAAGGAACCAAACAACTATGTGATAATAAATGGCTTCCTATGATCATCATCCTTCAATAAAAGAGCATTTTTTGGCATGATCAGTCAGATTTTCAATATCAATGCAAACATTTCACAATTTCTGCCAGGGGAGGCAAACTTTTGAACACAACTGAAGGTAAATCTAAAGGAAATTGGGCAGACAATTGTATAGTGTATGGCCTGTCTAAGGGAGGATTATACTATTATTTTTTGACAACTTTGTCCCTTTGGGGAGATTTCCTCTCACTTCCTGTCCCATAGCCAAAACCGGAAGTGAGGAAATCCCTGCAAATTAGGGAAAATTCTTGGGGACCCTCAGGTCACCAGAACCAGAGGTAGATTTCCCCTTTATTACTTTTCTGTGGACAACCTAAAATTTGGGATTTTTTTTACTTACACTTTCAATAATAATGGTAAACCGAAAACAAGAGGGTGAATCTCCCTAATAGGGGGGTCAGACAGCAATAAAAACTGACAGGGGTTCTAATCCACCTCCACTCCATCCAAAACTAAAAGAAAAAATGTCTTTAGCTATACTTTAAATCCACATTTACTTACATTAGACGCCGTTACATGCCATTCACTCTGTACCTGTCAGTTCATCCTCCCTGTAACTCATCACAGCCCTGTCACGTGACCCCCAGCGTCAGCACTAAAAGTTTATATTGCATGCCTTGGGAGCTGCTGTCAATCAAATAGGGGAGGATGGGCAGGGGAGGGGCTTGTAGGCATGGTCAGGAAGAGGGGTAAATCCTCAGGAGGGCAAGTGGTTAATATGGCCATGCAGAGAACATCTTCCTACACAGAGAGGAACTCACAACACACAAAGTCCTGGATTCTTTCTTGGATACACAGAATATAACATTTATAGGTGACGCTGATCCAGGGAATCTCCGATTGCCTCTCGGGGGATCAGGAAGGAATTTTTCCCTCTGCAGGAGAAAATTGGATCGTGCTTTGCTGTTTTTTTTGCCTTCCTCTGGATCAACTGTGGGTGTAGGATTATAACTTTTTTTTTTTTTTTTTTTTTTGTTGAACTGGATGGAATTTTGTCTTTTTTCAGCCAGACGAACTATGTAACCGATGTCCCCCTGACCCTCCTTCCTTCCTTGGTATTACACGTTCCTTTGGATATGTTGACTCACATACAAATCTGATTTCGAAGTTGTTTTTTCCAAACTTGTAAAGCAGACCACCCTTTGCATTATTTAATCAGCGTTGTCACCCTGTGCGGTGGAGTCTTGACATGTCGAGGAGGAGGGTTGTCACTGCTGATGAAGCCTCCCCTCTCTTCCAATCAGAGCCGGACACATACTGTATATGCAAGGTTGGATCCTAGGGGGCTCTCCAACTCAAACACAGGGCGACCTCTCTAGTCCCTCCTCCATGGTCTGAAGGAGTGACAACCTTGGCTGCCCCTGTGATGTGAGCAAGAATTACAGCGCCCCCAGAGGAGGACGAAGGGAATGCAGCAACAATGGAGGACGACTGACATTAAAGCACAACTCCGGGCAAAACAAAGTTTCCCCAACACAGGTGAACTGATCATTTTGGCGAAGGATAAGGAGATACTTCTACTCACCCGATCCTTCATTCTACAAGTAAACAGCGCTCCCCTATGGTCCAGCGAGGGACTGTTCCTGGACTATGGACGTGATGACGTCAGGAACATTCCTCAACTCCAGACCGCTGCAGCACAGAGGTGCCGGACCAGTCTTGTGCTGGGAGGATTAGGCAAGTATATCTCTGCTCTCCTCTCCCATAGACAAAAACAAAAGTTAACCCGTGCAGTAAAGGCACAACCCCAATGTATGGGGCACAGAGACAGACTTCAGCAGCCCACCTGTGAACCCTCTCCAGGACCTCCAACCCCCCATCCTTCCTACAACACAGTCACCATCCACCGATTGTCATTAGGTGCTGCTACACTGGCAGCTCTGGGCTGATCTAATGATCCCGCCACTGAATTTGGGTGGTCCTGCTTTTGGCTCAGATCACACAGAAAAGAGATCACGGTCCTACACATATACAGAAACACTCATGACACAAGTCAGCCCTCCGGGATGCCCCGCCCATGCCGGGATGCCCCGCCCCCGCTTACGGTGATGTTGAAGTGTATGCCATCGTAACGGTAAATCTTCTGACTGCTCCGTGTCCCTAGAAGAGCAGGATCCAGAAGAAGTTTGTAGCTCCTCCACTGGAAGCCGGTTCCTCGGTGACTGTCACCCTCAGGCTCCATCTGGGGACATGGGACCTGAAACACATGACAAGACCCTCATGACCATCAACACGACCGTGGAGACATCTGTATTCCAGAGATCAGGGTGTAGAAGGGACAGAGAGACTGCAGAGGAATGGGGGTATCCCCCTGCGCTTTATATAGATAAGATCCCTATATTAATAGCTGCTGTCACTCAACTTAAACCAGTGTTTCTCAACTCCAGTCCTCATGGACCCCCAACAGGTCATGTTTTTCAGGATTTCCCTCAGATGAAACAGCTGTGGTAATTACTAAGGCAGTGAAACTGATCAAATCACCTGTGCAAAATAATGGAAATCCTGAAAACATGACCTGTTGGGGGTCCATGAGGACTGGAGTTGAGAAACACTGACTTAAACCAATAAGTGATCAAATAATATATCTAAAAATGAGTGAAGCGCTGTAAAGGTAATCTATATATACTACAGTGCCATTAATAACTCAGTGCTCTGTGATAACAAGCTAATACATACAAAAAATATATTTAGTGACAAACAAGTAAATGAGTGATAATATATCTTGTGTATCCATAGTAACCAATAACCTCACTATACAATTATCTAACATATAACTGTGAATCACACAAATGCAAAAATCATCCGTGTATATATAAAAAACAAGTCCATGCAGGTGTAACTTGTGAAAAAAAGTGATTTCACTTCTAGTGCACAAAAATCCTCAAATGGCAGCAGTGCCTGCTCACCTCCCCACTCCGACCCACACAGGGCCTAAAGGCTATTACTCTCCTCTATAACCGATCCTTATGGCAGATTGCTCATCCAGGGATCACAGGATTTCCACTCCACCTCCACTCAATAGTTATACAAGAGAAAACCTTCCATAGTGCAATATTGCTTAATGAAAAAAGTTTGAAAACACAATAATTACACTCACATTTTCTCCTTGTTAAAACAGCATTTCACCTCATCCCATAGGTGTATAGCATGAAAGGAGGGGAACCAATATGGCCGCTGCGTCCGGACGTGCGTCGTGACTTCATCAGGGTTTAACCGGTTAACCCTGATGAAGTCACGACGCACGTGACGCAACACGTTGGTACGCCATATCCGGTTTTCGGGCTACGCCATTTCCGGTCACGTGGTGACGCACGTCCGGACGCAGCGGCCATATTGGTTCCCCTCGTTTCATGCTATACACCTATGGGATGAGGTGAAATGCTGTTTTAACAAGGAGAAAATGTGAGTGTAATTATTGTGTTTTCAAACTTTTTTCATTAAGCAATATTGCACTATGGAAGGTTTTCTCTTGTATAACTATTGAGTGGAGGTGGAGTGGAAATCCTGTGATCCCTGGATGAGCAATCTGCCATAAGGATCGGTTATAGAGGAGAGTAATAGCCTTTAGGCCCTGTGTGGGTCGGTGTGGGGAGGTGAGCAGGCACTGCTGCCATTTGAGGATTTTTGTGCACTAGAAGTGAAATCACTTTTTTTCACAAGTTACACCTGCATGGACTTGTTTTTTTATATATACACGGATGATTTTTGCATTTGTGTGATTCACAGTTATATGTTAGATAATTGTATAGTGAGGTTATTGGTTACTATGGATACACAAGATATATTATCACTCATTTACTTGTTTGTCACTAAATATATTTTTTGTATGTATTAGCTTGTTATCACAGAGCACTGAGTTATTAATGGCACTGTAGTATATATAGATTACCTTTACAGCGCTTCACTCATTTTTAGATATATTATTTGAGACTGCAGAGGAGACGCCGGTCATAGAGCGCCGCAACTCAGCACAGCCGCTGTCTCTCCACACACTGCATTCAGCCTGAACTGACCCAAACCGACCGAAACCAGAACCCACCGACTCCCCGAGGTCTCTCGGTGTATACTCCTACGTGTATATAGCTCAGCCCTCAGTATATACTTCGTGTATACAGCTCAGCCATGGCTCTGTATATAGAGATCTATGTGTATATAGCTCAGCCCCGGCTCTGTATATACAGATCTATGTGTATTTAGCTCAGCCCCGGCTCTGTATATACAGATCTATGTGTATATAGCTCAGCCCCGGCTCTGTATATACAGATCTATGTGTATATAGCTCAGCCCCGGCTCTGTATATACAGATCTATGTGTATATAGCTCAGCCCCGGCTCTGTATATAGAGATCTATGTGTATATAGCTCAGCCCCGGCTCTGTATATACAGATCTATGCATATATAGCTCAGCCCTGATCCTGTATATACAGATCTATGTGTATATAGCTCAGCCTTGGCTCTGTATATAGAGATCTATGTGTATATAGCTCAGCCCCGGCTCTGTATATAGAGATCTATGTGTATATAGCTCAGCCCCGGCTCTGTATATACAGATCTATGCATATATAGCTCAGCCCTGATCCTGTATATACAGTTCTATGTGTATATAGCTCAGCCTTGGCTCTGTATATACAGATCTATGTGTATATAGCTCAGCCCCGGCTCTGTATATAGAGATCTATGTGTATATAGCTCAGCCTTGGCTCTGTATATACAGATCTATGTGTATATAGCTCAGCCTTGGCTCTGTATATACAGATCTATGTGTATATAGCTCAGCCCCGGCTCTGTATATACAGATCTATGTGTATATAGCTCAGCCTTGGCTCTGTATATACAGATCTATGTGTATATAGCTCAGCCTTGGCTCTGTATATACAGATCTATGTGTATATAGCTCAGCCCCGGCTCTGTATATACAGATCTATGCGTATATAGCTCAGCCCCGGCTCTGTATATACAGATCTATGCGTATATAGCTCAGCCCTGATCCTGTATATACAGATCTATGTGTATATAGCTCAGCCCTGATCCTGTATATACAGATCTATGTGTATATAGTTCAGCCTTGGCTCTGTATATAGAGATCTATGTGTATATAGCTCAGCCCCGGCTCTGTATATACAGATCTATGTGTATATAGTTCAGCCTTGGCTCTGTATATAGAGATCTATGTGTATATAGTTCAGCCTTGGCTCTGTATATACAGATCTATGTGTATATAGCTCAGCCCCGGCTCTGTATATAGAGATCTATGTGTATATAGCTCAGCCCCGGCTCTGTATATACAGATCTATGTGTATATAGCTCAGCCCCGGCTCTGTATATACAGATCTATATGTATATAGCTCAGCCTTGGCTCTGTATATAGAGATCTATGTGTATATAGCTCAGCCTTGGCTCTGTATATACAGTTCTATATGTATATAGCTCAGCCTTGGCTCTGTATATACAGTTCTATGTGTATATAGCTCAGCCTTGGCTCTGTATATACAGTTCTATATGTATATAGCTCAGCCTTGGCTCTGTATATACAGATCTATGTGTATATAGCTCAGCCCTGATCCTGTATATACAGATCTATGTGTATGTAGCTCAGGCCTAGCTGTGGGGGTCTCAGGCCCCCTCTCATGCCCCGGCGTGTCACTATGCCCCCCGGTAGTCTGTCTCCGTCACTCACCCGGCGGTCTCTCCGCTCTCCCGGCTGTCTCTCGCTGTCTCTTCCCCTCTCAGCCTCCCGGTAAAGCCGCCTGCCGTTTCTCCGCCGCCCTTTCGCCGTACCCCTGCCCCTCCCCCTCGGCGAAGCCCCTCCCCTCTCGCTATACCGATCGCTCCGCTCCTCCTCACGTTCCCGCCTCTCGGCTCGGGCTCCGCCGCCGCTGCGAATAATTTTCGGATTTTTCCTCCTTCATTTACCTTCCTGACGAATCTGTGGACATCCAGACACTTTTACTTATCGCGGCTTCCGCCTTCGCACTTTCCACACTTCGCGGGAGGAATTTATTGTAGCCGCTGTCGTTTTCATATGCGATGTATCCGGGTGAATGAAGATCGAGCCCGAACCAAATAAATGGGGACTGTGTGATTTATTTTTGTACGAGTGTCGCTACCGACATTTCACGAATCTGCTGCTGTGAACCGGAGTTGAAGAGCGAAACGTCTGAGGTGGGAGGAAAGGCGGGCTCTGACCATAGAGAGGGGAGGGGATAGGGCGGCCTATTCTCATCACTCTATGATCTGGTGGGAGGGTTTTTTTTCCCCAGAATAACTTTATTTACATTCATGTAATTAACAGAGATGCCTTTGGATAGAGTAGTAATCAGTGTACCACCGACTATAAGAATCCCCATAATAATCTCATCTGTTCAATAAAAGTGCCATTCATCATCGAGTCTGGCTGTCTGTGGCCTTATTAATGGGGGGCAGCATCATTAAGGGGGGGGGGGGCAGCATCCCTGACAGTGCTATTTATAGCTACATGACAGTTATATGATGTATATTTATAAACAAATGTCCATCAAGTCTATTGTCACATGTATTTGGTTTATATCTAATGTTATATTCATAAATTGTGTGTGTATATATATTACAGAGCATCATGAATATAATGTATATACATTTTTGTATATCTTTGTGTATTTTTATTTATTTTGTGTTTTTGTTATTCCTCCCAGTTAAAAAATAATGGAGGGTTCTGGACAACTCTGTTTAAACATTTTCTTTTCTCCATTTCTATTTATTTCTATTTTAATGTATTCGATTTTTTTTAATTTACATCTATATATATATATATATTATAGAGCATTTTTTTTATTTTCATATATGTTATATATAAATTATATGAATATAATGTATATACATTTTTTTGTATATCTTTGTGTATTTTTATTTATTCTATTTTTTTTATTATTCCTCCTAGTTAAAAAATAATGGAGGGTTTGGACAACTCTGTGTAAACATCTGCTTTTCTCCATTCTTATTTTTTTATATTTTAATATATTAGATTTTTTAAATTTATATATATATATATATATATATATATATATACACACACAAAGTATCTCCCAGAAATGAGTCCACCCCTCACATTTTGTATCTATCTTTTCATGTGAGGGCTGGACTTTTGTTGCCAGTGGTTTAGACATTAATGGCTGTGTGTTGAGTTATTTTTAGGGGACAACAAATTACCATGTTATACAAGCTGTACACTGACTACGTTACATTGTAGCAAAGTGTCATTTCTTCAGTGTTGTCACATGAAAAGATAGAATCAAATATTTACACAAATGTGAGGGGGGACTCACTTCTGGGAGATACTGTATATATATATTTATGTATATATATATTATAAGGCATCATTTTTTATTTTCATATATTTTATATATAAATGATATGAATATAATGTATATACATTTTTTGTGTATTTTTATTTATTCTTTTTTTTTCATTCCTCCCAGTTAAAAATAATGGAGGGTTTTGAGCAACTCCATTGAAACATTTGCATTTTTCATTCTTTTTTGTAATATTTAATATATTTTATTTTTTATACATTTATTTTATATATTATATATCTATATATATATATATATATATATATAGATATATATATCTATATATATATATATATATCAAATTATATGACAATGTACTGTATATATACTTTGTTATTTTGTTTGTATTTTTATTTATTTCTTTTTTATTCCTCCTAGTTAAAAATAATGGAGGGTTTTGGGCAACTCCATTGAAACATTTGCATTTTTCATTCTTTTTTGTAATATTTAATATATTTTATTTTTTATACATTTATTTTATATATTATATATCTATATATATCTATATATAGATATAGATATATATCAAATTATATGACAATGTACTGAATATATAGTTTGTTATTTTGTTTGTATTTTTATTTATTTATTTTTCATTCCTCCTAGTTAAAAATAATGGAGGGTTTTGGGCAACTCCATTTAAACATTTGCTTTTTTCATTCTTTTTTTGGGGGGGTTTATATTTGTGTCTGTGATCCCTTCTGAAAGATTTCCCCTCACTTTACAGCTTTGTGGCAACCTTGATGTTCAGGTGGTCACCTGCACAGGAAGTAAGGGTAGCTCTCCCAGATGGGCGTCACAGATGGCAATTAGAACCTGACAGAGGTTACAGCACTTCACTTTCTATTTACAAAATAGGCTACAGTTGGGATCTTTGTTATTGGATAGCTAAGCATTTGTCTTTATCACAACTTTGCCCTGTTCTGCTGGGTGGAGCTGAGAGTATGGCCTGCCAATATTGGCAGTTGTCATTTGCCAGTTGACTGGGCTCAGCTTCCGCAGCTATCATGTTATTTCATCCGGTAGAAGCAGAGAGGGTTTGCCACAAACTGCCATTGTGAAAAAGTCAGTTCAGCCAAAACTGATATTTCTGCTTTTGATGCCAGAGAATAAAATCGCACGGTGGGTTAATATATCCCTCAAGAAGTTCATTAGGGATGATTTCCCAGTTCTGCACACCTGCCAAGGCTATTTAAATGGCTTTCAGTCTTCCTGTTTAATTTCTTCTTTTTTTAGGAGAAAACGAGGAGTGAGAAGACACCAAGAAAGGCAAATTCCCCAAAACTCCATGATGGATGACAGTAGAGCCAGGAGCTATAACACAGAGAAGTATGAAGACAATGAGGCACGTAGGAGCCCAAAAAACTCCAAGATGTGCAAATGTCAAGTCAACCTACGGCTCAGGGGAGTAAGAAGACTCTAGGATGGGTAGGATCCCTCAAAACAAAGAGGAGTAAGAGCAGAGTCACAGCCTATGGCACAGAGGAGTAATAAGACTCTTGGATGGGTAGGATCCCTCAAAACACAAAGAGGGGTATAAGCAGAGTCACAGCCTATGGCACAGAGGAGTAAGAAGACTCTTGGATGGGTAGGATCCCTCAAAACACAAAGAGGGGTAAGAGCAGAGTCACAGCCTATGGCACAGAGGAGTAATAAGACTCTTGGATGGGTAGGATCCCTCAAAACACAAAGAGGGGTAAGAGCAGAGTCACAGCCTATGGCACAGAGGAGTAAGAAGACTCTTGGATGGGTAGGATCCCTCAAAACACAAAGAGGGGTAAGAGCAGAGTCACAGCCTATGGCACAGAGGAGTAATAAGACTCTTGGATGGGTAGGATCCCTCAAAACACAAAGAGGAGTAAAAGCAGAGTCACAGCCTATGGCACAGAGGAGTAAGAAGACTCTTGGATGGGTAGGATCCCTCAAAACACAAAGAGGGGTAAGAGCAGAGTCACAGCCTATGGCACAGAGGAGTAAGAAGACTCTTGGATGGGTAGGATCCCTCAAAACACAAAGAGGGGTAAGAGCAGAGTCACAGCCTATGGCACAGATAAGTAACATGACCACAGGATAGGCAGGAGGCCACAAAACTCCAAGATGAGTGAGAGAAGAGCCAAGACCTATGGCACAAACTATGGAAAAAGACCACAAAATGGTCAGGAACACACAGCAGAGACAGGGCCTATGACACAAAGGCTAAGAAGACCCCAGCATGGGCAGGAACTGCTAAACCTGCAAGATGGTTAAGAACAGAGCTGAAACATATGCAACAAAGGAGTGAAAAGACCATAGGATAGGAAGAATCCCCCAAAATACCACGAAGGATAAGAGCAGAGATGGGTAGGACCAAAAAAAACCCCAAGATAGATAAGAACAGAGTCAGGACCTTTGGCACAGAGGAGTGGGATGACCCTAGGATAGGCAGGCCCCCTCAAAACTCCATTATGGGTGAAAGCAGAGCCAGAACCTATGGTACAAAGAAGTACAAAGACCACAAAATGGTCAGGAACCCCCAAAAAACTCAAGGTAGGTAAAAAAAGAGATGGGTCCTATGACACAAAGATGTACGGAGACCCCAAGGTGACTGGGAACACTCAAAGCTCCAGGATAGGTGAGAACAGAGCCAGGACATATGGCACAGAGGAGTTATAGGATCACAAGTAGTCCAGAATCGCAAATCCTCATAGGTGGCTGAAAGCAGAACTTATGGTGTGGAGGCGTAAGAAGTCCCCAAGATGTCCAGACACCCCAGAAACTCCAAGATGGCTGAGAGCAGCAACATGACCTATGGCATGGTGGAGTAATAAGCCCCCAGGATAGCAATCCTCAAAACTCCAAAATAGTTATGAACAGAGACAGGACTTATGGCACATTTGAGTGAAAAAACCCCAATATGACTGAGAACCCCCAAAACTACAAAGTAGGTGACAGTATAGCTGGAAGCTATGACATGAAGGAGTAACAAGAGCCCAGATAGTCAGGAAACCCCAAACCTCCAAGGCAGGCAGGAGTAGAACCAGGACCTAAAGCAAAGAGACCTAAGGAGACACCAAGATTATTGATCAAGGACAGCAGAGCCAATACCAATGACACAAAGGTGCTAAAAGACGCTAGGATGGGTGATGGCCCCAAAATGTATTTTCCTGCAGATGCAATGTACTCACGGGGAATAGAATTGTGGGCGTGAAGATGCCAGCAAAAAAGAATCACCATTGAATGAAATGTTACTGATTCCAAGTTGCCAACTGTCTCAGATTATCACAAGTTTCAGAAAAGTGACCTTGATAATTTTTGCTCCAGGGTCATGGCCAGGGCTGTCTTAATGCATGGGCACCCCTTGGCATTGCCCAGGGGCCCTAAGTGCATGGGGGCCCCATGATAATCATGGATTACATCACACTTGTCAACTGTCCTAGATTTGCTTTTTACTAGGCTGTCCCGGAATGGCCTGTGCAGCATCCCAGAACCTGTACTGTGTCCTCCTGATCCCAGTATTGTGTCCTCCTGATCCCAGTATTGTGCCCTTCTGCCTCCCCCTGTACTGTGTCCTCCTGCCTCCCCCCATATTGTGCCCTTCTGCCTCCCCCTGTACTGTGTCCTCCAGTCTCCCCCCATACTGTGCTCTTCTGCCTCCCCCCATACTGTGCCCTTCTGCCTCCCCCCTCCCCCCATACTGTGCCCTTCTGCCTCCCCCCTCCCCCCATACTGTGCCCTTCTGCCTCCCCCCATAATGTGCCCTTCTGCCTCCCCCCATACTGTACCCTTCTGCCTCCCCACCCTCCCCCCATACTGTGACCTTCTGCCTCCCCCCATACTGTGCCCTTCTGTCTCCCTCCTTACTGTGCCCTTCTCCCTACCCTCCCCCATACTGTATCCTTCTGCCTCCCCCCATACTGTGACCTTCTGCCTCCCCCCATACTGTGTCCTTCTGCCTCCCCACCCTCCCCCCATACTGTGCCCTTCTGACTCCCCCCATACTGTGCCCTTCTGCCTCCCCCCATACTGCGCCCTTCTGCCTCCCCACCCTCCCCCATACTGTGCCTTTCTGCCTCCCCCCATACTGTGCCCTTCTGCCTCCCCACCCTCCCTCATACTGTGCCCTTCTGCCTCCGCACCAGATTCTGTGTGTTCCCCTAGCGGTTCCACCTGCTGACCTCCATCTCACTGCTGACCTCCATCTCACTGCTGTGTTCTCTAGTGGCATGGAGCTCAGAAGTTAACATAGAGAAATGATGGACAGCTGCAGCTAAAGTTCATGTAGACCGAAAGTGAATGAAAAAAGGCCGCAAGAGATCATCAGCTATGTGATGTACGAAATGATGAAAAAAAGTTGAAACTAACAGAAAGAAAACCATGGCAATTATATGTAGTTAGTCACATTTAATTGGACTTGTTCTGTAGTTTTGAAGATGTTTTGTAGCTTCTCCAAACTATTTGTTTGCGTTCTAATGAGTGTCTGTAAAATGCCCCAACATTTCATCCACATAGGTAGCAAAAACACCTCAATTCAATCACTGTGGAATGTGTACATGTTGATTTCATAAGAACAGGATGGACAATCAACATCTTCAAGAACCCTTCCTGTCCTTGGACAACCATCTTTAAGAACCCTTCCTGTTCTTGGACAATCATCTTCAAGAACCCTTCCTGTCCTTGGACAATCATCTTCAGGAACCCTTCCTGTTCTTGGAAAATCATCTTCATGAACCCTTCCTGTTCTTGGAAAATCATGTTCAAGAACCCTTCCTGTTCTTGGATAATCATCTTTAAGAACCCTTCCTGTTCTTGAAAAATCATCTTCAAGAACCCTTCCTGTTCTTGGAAAATCATGTTCAAGAACCCTTCCTGTTCTTGGATAATCATCTTTAAGAACCCTTCCTGTTCTTGGATAATCATCTTTAAGAACCCTTCCTGTTCTTGAAAAATCATCTTCAAGAACCCTTCCTGTTCTTGGAAAATCATGTTCAAGAACCCTTCCTGTTCTTGGATAATCATCTTTAAGAACCCTTCTTGTTCTTGGAAAATCATCTTCAAGAACCCTTCCTGTTTTTGGAAGAACCCATCCTGTTCTTGGATAATCATCTTCAAGAACCCATCCTGTTCTTGGATAATCATCTTCAAGAAGCCTTCCTGTTCTTGGACAATCATCTTCAAGAACCCATCCTGTTCTTGGATAGATATTCATCTTCAAGAACCCTTCCTGTCCTTGGATACTCATTTTCAAGAACCCTCCCTGTCCTTGGACACTCATCTTCAAAAACCCTTCCAGTTCTTGGACAATCATCTTCAGGAACCCTTCCTGTTCTTGGACAATCATCTTCAAGAACCATTTCTGTCCTTGGACAATCAACATCTACACATTCCCTAGTAACGAAACCAAAATGATGCAGCGCTACCCTAATAATAAAATAATACAATATGGCAAAAACAAACGTGAACCCCTAACAGGGATCAACAATATCATGCAGATCGTGACAAATAATTGCTAAATTGAGCCATATTAAAAGTAAATAGTGACATAAAATGGATCCCTAAATGTGGGATCAATTAGATACAATAGTGCCAAAAAACACACATACAAAATTGATATTGTTGATCCCTGTTAGGGGTTCACGTTCTCATTTTCACCATCATTTGCATGACTTTATTGATCCCTATGTCACGCTTATTTGTGTTTTATTTTATTTTGTATATGATCCTATTTTGGATAGTGGGTGTATTGGTTCCTGATTTTTTATACCAGGTGTGATCACTTTTTCTCTTGAGATTCCAGAGAGGATCAATCCACTGAATTATTGGCACGTATATATATTTTATGTCACTTTATATTGAGATCCCCAGAGAGGATCAATCCACTGATGTATTGGCACATATATATATTTTATGTCACTTTATACTGAGATCCCAGAGAAGATCAATCCACTGATTTATTGGCCTGTATATATATTTTATGTCACTTTATATTGAGATCCCAGAGAGGATCAATCCACTAATTTTTTGTCACATATATATATTTATGTCACTTTGTTTGTTTTTGCCATATTGCATCATTTTATTACTAGGGTCGCACTGCATCATTTTGGTTTCGTTAGTTTTTATTTCCACATGGTATATGGTTAGATGCTAGCAGCTCCCACTCACTTAGTAGCGCAGGAGATCTTCATTATTTGTACACATTCCATAGTGTATGGATTGAGATGTTGGTGCTACCTATGTGGATATAAATGGTGGTGTATCCTCCTGACACTCATTGGAACCACAAAAGTGGCTTGGAGCTATGAAATGTCTTCATCAAACATCAGCCAACATGGTCCAAGAACAGAATGGGTTCTTGTGGATGTTGATTGCCCATTGATTGGTCTTGCTCAATAAAATGTACACATTGTACGGAGATTGGATTAAGATGTTTGTACTACCTGGTGCACATAAATGTTGGGCTATCTTCCTGACGCTCCTTGGAACTGAAGAAGCAGCTTGGAGGAGCTATCTTTAATATCAATTTCCATTGTCCAAGAACAGGGTGGGTTCTTGTAGATGTTGATTGTTCATCCTATCCTTGGACAATTGACATGTATATATTCTATGGTGATTGGATTAAGCTTTGTGTGCTGCCTTTGTAGATATAAATGTTGGAGTACCTTCAAGACACTCATTGGAACAGAAAGATTGTCTTAGATGTAGGGCTCTCACAGATAGGCTGCTAGTGAGGATTAGGCAAATTTACTTCTGGTGGCTCTGCTGCAATTAGCCGAGCAGCTTGGGATTGCTTTCGTTTGCTCAGGGCTCTGTAGGCTGCAAGTTTGGTTTCTTCCCCATGTCTTCTGAAGGCTTCCAGAATATAGTGGGTCGGGGGGGAGTATTAGACAAGCAGCCTGAATAGTTATGCAGCCTCAGCCAATCTCTGGGGGAAGATACCCAGATGGTGGCTGGGAGAGAATAATTCCTACTTTCTAGCTCCCTGGTCTCCATGCCCGACTGCAGGACGTCTCCAGGACTTCCCCCATCCTCTGGAACTCACTACCCCAATCCATCAGACTGTCACCTACCCTCCTCACCTTTAGGCGCACCCTGAAAACCCATCTCTTCAGGGAAGCCTACCCCACCCTCACCTAACAGCCGATTTCCTCCACTCCTCCCACCACTCCATCCCCCACAGCCATCTCCTCCTGTGCCACCTTCCCCTCCCTCCTAGATTGTAAGCTCGAAAGAGCAGGGCCCTCGAACCCCTCGTGTAGTGTATTATTACTGATTGTCTCATGTTCTGTCCCCCACTATAATGTACAGTGCTGAGCAAACTTTTTAGTGCTATATAAATACTGTATAATAATAATATAAATAGATGGGACCCTGGGAGAGCATGGTTTTTCCCAGGAGGAGAGAATCCCAGCCAGAAGGGCTACTGCCCTTCCTGGCAGTCCAGCTGAAGATTAGACATGTTCCAAATTGGAACACATTTTTTGTTCTTTGGATGTCTACGAATTTAAAAAATACGTTGGTAACGAATCCGAAGTGATGAAACAAAATTCACCCAAAATTCTTATTGGAATCAAATTCAAACTGAATTTTGAATCAAATCTGAATCAAATTTGAATACAAAAAGAATACAATGGAACATAAAAGAACAGAATACAATAGATTAGAATAGTATAGAAAATAATAGAGTAGAATAGAAAGAATATAATTGTCTTCCGAAATTTAAATTTTGAATAGAATAAATTTTAATTTGAAGAGAATAAAATAGAAAAAAAACAATAGAATGTAACCATCTTCAGAAATTGAAACTTCGAATAGAATAAATTCAAATAGAATAGATTAGAGTAGAAAATAATAGAATATAATAGGAAAGAATAGAATTGAAAACAATAGAATAGAATAAAATAGAAATAATATAACTGTCTTCCGAAATTCGAATTTTGAATAGAATAAATTCGAATCGAATTTGAAAACTAAACAAAACAAATTCTGAAAACAAATTAAACAAATGAAACTAAACAAAATTATTTCAATAACAAATCAAAATGAAACGAAACAAAAAAAACAAATGTTTTCATTCTACTGAAGATTTTGCTATTCTCATTGAGGTCTCATTATGCCGATAGTAGCAGCAGCGGGCCCCGGGGGAGGGGTGGTGCTGGTGGTTGTGGGCACCCAATTTTAGTGATTGTGGGGGCCAGGGGGGCTGCCTAAATTTAGTGGCGGAGGGGGCTGGGGGGGAATGGGACTGGTGGGCACCCAATTTTAACTGGCGTGGCCAATTTTAGTGATGATGGGGGCCAGGGGAGCGGCCCAGTTTTAGTGATAGGGGGGTGCTAGTGGGCACCCAATTTTAGTGCCGTGGGCAATTTTAGTGGTGATGGGGATTGGGAGGGGGATGCCCTATTTTAGAGCTAGTGGGGGCCAGGGGGGGGGGGGTCTGTTGTAGAAAAAAATGCACTGGACTGCATGTGGTGTGAGCTGGCTCTTTAGGTGAAGGTGTGAGTGAAGGCTAAGGGTCGGTTCACCTATAGCGGCGCAGTCTAGATGCGTTCTGGATACCTTTCCACATGCACGTTTTTGATGCAGTTTTGATGTGTGTCAGTGCGTTTTTGATGCGTTTCTTTTCATTTTCCCCCTCCCTCTCTTTTTCTTCTACTTAAATAAGGACATGTGCATTCCGGTGCGTCTTTGATGCATTTTGCTGCGTTCCAGCACAGTTCAGTGCAGAAAAAATACAGCCTGTTCTACTTTTTTTCTGGAACTGACTGGTGTGAACTATGCCATTGGAAACCATGTATCCTACTATCAATGCGTTTTTGATGCAGGAAAAAAAACCGCACTGGACTGCATGCAATGTGAGCTGGCCCTTTAGGAGAGGGTATAGAAGCGCAGTCCAGATGCATTCCAGATGCGTTTCTACATGTGCGTTTTTGATGCTTTCCGGCTCATTTTCCCCCTCTCTTTTTCTTCAACTTAAATAAGGACATGTGCACTGTGGTGCATTTTTGGTGCGTTTAGGTGCATTCCGGTGCACATTTGATGCATTTTGCTGTGTTTCAGCACAGTTCAGTGCAGAAAAAATGCAGCATGTTCGACCTTTTTTCTGGAACTGACCACACTGGTGTGAACTATGCCTTTGGCAACCATGTAACCTACTATCAATGCGTTCTTCATGCAGGAAAAAAAACCGCACTGGAATGCATGTGGTGTGAGCTGGCCCTTTAGGTGAAGGTGTGAACGAGGGATAAAGAATCCTTCTCTGTGTGTTCTCAGTCTTCTTGACTATGGACCCGGAGCTGTGCATGTGCAGCTCGGTGTACGGTCCTGGCATCTGCTGGGTGCCAGGATGAACAAGCTCCTGTGCTCATACGTGGGGGAGGGGGGGTTAGGTCATCCGGGAACAGCCAATCCTGATGGCTGAAGAAGAGCTGGTGATGGTGCTGGTGCCAGCGGGGTAGCTAACGGACATCGGCGGAGCAGGGGCGGACTGACAACTCATGGGGCCCCCGGGCAAGAAGGGATCATGGGGCCCCTGTGTCCTTGCCCACGCTCAAACCACACCCAAAAAAGCCTATGAAAGGTACCAGGGGCATCTCATGGGGCCCTCTACTGACCCGGGGCCTTCGGGCAGTGCCCGAGTTCCTGAATGGTCAGTCCGCCCCTGTGCCGGAGCAAAGGTGCGCATAGTTCTTCTTGGCCATGTTACCGAGCGGTATTGAACCCAAAACCAACCATGTCATATATTGCAGCTTGACAATCATTAGACGTGGAGGCTGCATTTGTTTTCTTTTTTTTGTTAGGCTTTATCCCCTCTGTTTTCACCTGGTGATCTGGCCAGTAACACACCTCCAGTATTAGCGCACCCTCACTCTGGATGAAAGAGCACAGGGGGAACAGCAAACAGCAGCACTGTCAGTCTGGGGTGTGGTAATTATATTTGCAGATTAATGCAGGCCACACACGGGTCGAATTCCGAACAAATTTTCTTTAGTAATTTTGTAATCTGATGGCGCCACCATTGATTTTCAAAATTCGACCAGCCAAGCCTTCAATTTCTGTTGCTACAGAAAAGAATTTTTGTGATCAAGAATTGTCTTTTCTTTCCAGGTCACAGCTCACGCTTATTTCTTTTACGATTCTATTTCTCGCGCGATTCTCCCATACTTGATTAGAAATTAGTTCGCTTTTCAAAAACGTTTCAACATGCCCGATCACTCCAATTCGATGGTCGCTCGAAAATCGGTCGTTGCTGTGGCCCCACTAATGTAGGCCAGAGACAGGTTGAAAAACGGCTGTTTTTTTAAAAAAAAAAAAATTAAAAATCGGTCGTTCGATAGGCCAACGTTACCACCAACGGTAAAAAAAAATTGGCCGATTTTCGTCCCGCCTACGGCCGGCGTTTAATTACTTCTGTCCCTGCAGAGAGCTCCGCTATTATATTTGACATGAAAAAGTCTTGCGGTTGCCACAATGTATCCATTTGGATCCATTTCGGATACAGATGTTTTTATTTGGATACAAATGGATACATTGTTGCAGCTGCAAGACTTTTTCATGTCAAATATAATAGCGGACTGGAATTCTTCTTCTTTTTTTTCTTCTTCTTCTTCTCCTATTTCTTCTTCTTGCAGGCCAATTTGCCCATCATTCTTTTTCTTCTTCTTTTCTTCTTCTTCTTCTTCTTTTTCTTCTTCTGTTTCTTTTTCTTCTTCTTGCAGGTTTCGGCTCATGCGCAGATTTTTTTTCGGTAAAAAGATTGGCCAATTTTCCCATCATTCTTTTTCTTCTTCCTCTTCTTATTCTTTTTTTTCTTCTTTTTCTTCTTCTTCTTTTCTTCTTCTTGCAGGTCACGGCTCATGCGCAGATTTTTTATCGGTAAAACGATCGGCCGATTTGCCCATCATTCTTCTTCTTCTTCTTTTTCTTCTTCTTTTTCTTCTTCCTCTTTTTCTTCCCCTTCTTCTTTTTCTTCTTCTTGCAGGTCACGGTTCATGCGCAGATTTTTTTTCGGTAAAAAAGATCGGCCAATTTGCCCATCATTCTACTTCTTCTTTTTCTTCTTCTTTTTCTTCTTCTTTTTCTTCCTCTTCTTTTTCTTGTTCTTCTTCTTTTTCTACTTCTTTTTTCTTCTTCTTTTTCGTCTTCTTCTTTTTCTTCCTCTTTTTCGTCTTCTTTTCTTCTTCTTTTTCTACTTCTTTTTCTTCATCTTTTTCGTCTTCTTTTCTTCTTCTTCCTCTTTTTCTTCTTCTTGCAGGTCACAGCTCATGCGCAGATTTTTTATCGGTACAAAGATCGGCCGATTTGCCCATCATTGCTGGGAAAGTCGGACGATTTTTTTCCAACTTCACCGATAAAAAAAATGTGCCAAAATCCCGAAAAATGGCCGACCAATTAACCCACTAATGCTGTAAAAATTGGCCGATTTTCGACCCGTCTATGGCCTGAATAACACTGCGAAATTTCGAACGAAAATTCTTAGAAAAGATTTTTCGAAAGAAAATTCTGTCAGAATTCGACCCGGGTATAGCCGGCTTTAGATACACTAACAAATTGAATCCAAATTCCAGCTTCTTCATCAGTTACAGCAACAGGTTTTTTTTAGGGATGTACCGAAATTTTGGTGGCCGAAACGTTTCGGCCGCAAACACTCCTTTGGGCTGTCGGACGAAATTAAAAAAAGCTCCGATACAGGTGCTGAGAAAAACCCCGCCCCTTGCCGCTGCGTGCCCCCCCCTCCCCCGTGCTCGCATGTAGTGGTGAACGCATATGTAGGAAACGCCCACATATGTAAATGGCGTTCAAAACCAAACATGTGAGGTATCGCCACGAAAGTCAGAGCTAGAACAATAATTCTCGCACTAGACCTCCTCTGTGACATCACACTGCTGACCTAGAGACATTTTTAAAGCGTCACCCATGGAGATTTTTAAGTACCGCAGTTTCATGCCATTCCACGAGCGTGCGCAATTTTAAAGCGTGACATGTTGGGTATCTATTTACTCGACATAACATCCTCTTTTGTATTTTACAAAAAAATTGGGGTATACCATATATTGTTTTTTTTTAATCAAAGTGTATTTTTTTCCAACAATTCAAAATGCAAAACTGAAACCAAAATGCACAGTTTTTAAAAATGAATATTAATTTTTAACCACTTCCTGTTCAGCCCATGTATATAAACAGCCGGACGGTGGCAGTGCAGGGTTGGGTGGCCGTTTATAAACGTCCTACCCGCTCCCTGCTTTTGGGCGCTCCCTGGGAGTGCGCAGCACAGCTATCCGGTGCCCGCTGTGTCCAGAGGACACAGCGGAACATCGATCATTGTAGAGGACCTCTGTGTGAGGTCCCGATCATGTGATCATTGATTGGCCAATTAGTGATCACATGAAGAGTAGTAAGCAAGATGTCACTTCCTGACATTATTGCTTACTACGTGTGAAATCTGTGAATGATCACAGAGGTCACATGGTACAGGGCCATTCACAACAGCCTTGTACCATGTGACAAGCTGTGACCAATCACAGCTCACACAGTATTTCTCAATGGATGCAAGAATGCAGCCAGAGAGAAGGAGAAATGATTGCTTTTCGAGCCTTTATGGGTGTAGAAGCAATCAGTGTAAAAAAAAAAAATCTTCATCACCCCACACAAGTAGTACAGTGTCACCATGGTGACACTGCACTGCTAAGGTGACAGTATGTAAAAAAAAACCCCCATAAATAATAATATAAAAAAATAAAATAAAAATGTAAAAAAAATTAGAAAAATTATAATTGTTGGTTATAAACTAATTTGAGTTATTTTTTTTACTAAAAAGATAATTGAATCAATTTTGGCCAAGATTTATGATGAAAGATAATTTATTTGCAAAAGTTTATAAGAAAAACACTTTTTTCAAAATTTTTAGAATTTTTAATTTATATAGCAAGAAAATAAAAATCCCAGCGGTGAATAAATACTCCAAAATAAAGTTTTATCTGTCTCAAAAAATGCTAAAAAATTCATATGGGTACAGTGTTGCATGACCGCGCAATTGTCATTCAAAGTGTGATAGCGCTGAAAGCTGAAAATTGGCCTGGACTGGAAGGGGGGGAAAGTGTCCGGACTGGAAGGGGGTGAAAGTGTCTGGACTGGAAGTGGTTAAAAACTGCGCATTTTGGTTTTGGTTTTCAGCCAAGTGCATTTTGAATTCTCGGTTTTCGGCACCAGAATTTTCATTTCCGTACACCACTAGTTTTTTTTTTTTTACCTTTTTGGGGTAAAAGAAAAAAAAAGGGGGAAGGGGAACCTCTCCAAATATATATATAATATCTGAATAAATAAATGTAAAATAAATACACAAATAAACAAAAATCATCATAAATAAATAATATATACATAAAAAGCTACAAAAGCTGAAAAATCTAGCAGCAAATGACGCAACAGTTGATATTTTTCTCTTTTAGCTAATAAAAAAAATGCCAAAGCTCAAAAATGTCTAAAAACACTGCTTGAAAACGCACATAATCGAGTAAAAATTGTGCATAAAAACACGTGCAAACGGCTCAGATTCACTGCACCCAAATGCAAATGCAGCCTTATAGTGCACACTTGGTCACCTTGGCACGCCGCCTCTCCAGGGGCCTGGTGTTTGTCCACAGGAGGTGGTGACCTGGGATTCAGGTCCGCCTTATGGTCACACTTGGTCGCCTTGGCATGCCGCCTCTCCAGGGGCCTGGTGTTTGTCCACAGGAGGGGGTGACCTCGGATTCAGGTCCGCATTATGGTCACACTTGGTCACCTTGGCACGCCGCCTCTCCAGGGGCCCAGTGTTTGTCCACAGGAGGTGGTGACCTCGGATTCAGGTCTGCATTATGGTCACACTTGGTCACCTTGGCACGCCGCCTCTCCAGGGGCCCAGTGTTTGTCCACAGGAGGTGGTGACCTCGGATTCAGGTTTGCATTATGGTCACACTTGGTCACCTTGGCACGCTGCCTCTCCAGGGGCCTGGTGTTTGTCCACAGGAGGTGGTGACCTCAGATTCAGGTCCGCATTATGGTCACCTTGGCACGCCGCCTCTCCAGTGGCCCGGTGTTTGTCCACAGGAGGTTGTCACCTCAGATTCAGGTGCGCATTATGGTCACACTTGGTCACCTTGGCACGCAGCCTCTCCAGGGGTCCGGTGTTTGTCCACAGGAGGTGGTGACCTCGGATTCAGGTCCGCATTATGGTCACACTTGGTCACCTTGGCACGTCGCCTCTCCAGGAACCCGGTGTTTGTCCACAGGAGGTGGTGACCTCAGCTTCAGGTCTGCTTTATGGCCCCATTGACATCTGTGTGTTCCGTGAACATGCGCATGCGCAGAGCGGGCGTTACAGGCGTAGTTCACCTGCCTTTGCAGATAAGAGGCGTCTGGATGAACACACTGTGCAGTAGAATTTGCACTGGTTGGTGCTCTAGGCTGGGATAAGGTTGCAGTGAAGGGAGCTGGCCCCTATGCACCAATCAGAGGAAGGAAGGAGCGCTGTATACCGGACCCAGCCAGAGCCGCTCCAACAACACCCTCTGACATGTTTCGCCCCCCACAGCGGGATTTGATCACAGACTGTCATCCTGTGCAGATCTGATCTAAACTGAATAATGCCCTCGCTATAGGTCAGTGGTCTCCAAACTACGGCCGGGGGGCCAGATGCGGCTCTTTGCCTGCGATGGGACGCAATTTCTCCCAATGACACCAATAATGGGGCCCAATGAATCCAGTGAAGGGGCACAATTCCTCCCACTGACACCAACAATGGGGCTCAATTTCTCCCAATTACACCAACAATGGGGCTCAATGACATCAATGAAGGGGCACAATTCCTCCCACTGACACCAACAATGGGGCTCAATTTCTCCCAATTACACCAACAATGGGCCTCAATGACATCAATGAAGGGGCACAATTCCTCCCACTGACACCAACAATGGGACACAATTTCTCCCAATGACACCAACAATGGGGCCCAATGACACCGATATTGGGGCACAATTCCTCCCACTGACACCAACGACAGGGGCAAAATTGCTCCTGATGATGCCAAAGATGGGGCTCAGTATTTTGTTCTCATTGATGTTAGGACCTTTTCTACTCCTACTGGCCACAGTCCAGCCCTTCCAAATAATGAAGGACAGTAAACCGGTCCTTTGTTTAGAAAGTTTGTAGACCCCTGCTATAGGTGTAGATCATTTAGGTAGCTCACAAAGCCTGACTGGAAAATTACCAGGATGTTGCTAGGGTGTTGCTAAGACACTTCCAGCCGTTACTGTTCACCTTCATCATCACAGGACTGAGCTCTTTATCTGATTCAAACCCCTCACATGCACTTTCTCTCCCCTAATGCAATAGCTCTGAGCTCAGCGTGTGAGAGTTCGCTCCTGTGATGTTGGGGGTGAACAGTAACAGCTGGGAGTGTCTTAGCAACATCCTAGTAACAAGGAAGGATGGGATGATGCCATCTCTGGGAGGTTTCAAGTCAGGCTTCAGGGGGTATGTAAGTGGCCTACACCTACCAGTCCTTCTTCCCTGACACAGTAGCTCAGAGTTTGAGAGCTTGCTTCTGCGATTGGTGAAGGTGCACAGTAATAGCTAGGCTTCTCTTAGCAACGTCCTAGCAACATTCTGGGAATTGCTAGGACGTTGCTAAGAGACACCTATCTGTTACTGCTCACCATCACCACCACAGGAGCGATCTCTGGAACTCTGAGCTTGGAGATACTGCATCAGGGAAGGCAAAGAGCATGCAAAGAGATCTGATCAGATAAAGAGCCTGCTCCTATGGTGAGGAAGATGGACAGTAATAGCTAGACCTCTCTTAGCAACATCCTAGCAACATTCTAGGAGTTGCTAGGACATTACTAAGAGACACTTATCTGTTACTGCTCACCTTCACTATTACATGATCAAGCTCTGGAACTCCCAGCTTGGAGATTCTGCATCAGGGCAAACAAAGAGTATGTGAAGTGGTCTGATCAGATAAAGAGACTGTTCCTATGGTGATGAAGGTGAAAAGTAATTGTTGGCCTCTCTTAGCAACATCCTAGCAACATTCTGGGAGTTGCTAGGATGTTGCTAAGTGACAGCTGTCACTGCTCACCTTCCCCACCACAAGCACGAGCTCTGGAACGCTGAACTTGGAAATATTGCATCAGGGGTGACAAAAAGTATGCAAAGAGGTATGATCAGATAAAGAGCCTGCTCCTATGGTGATGAACGTGAACAGTAATGGCCAGGCCTCTCATAGCAATGTCCTAGCAACATTCTGGGAGTTGCTAGGATGTTAATAAGAGACGCCTATCTGTTACTGCTCACCTTCACCACCACAGGAGCGATCTCTGGAACGCTGGGTTTGGAGATACTGCAACAGGGGAGGCAAGGAGCATATGAAGAGTCTGATCAAAGAGCCTGCTTTTATGGTGATGAAGGTGAACAGTAATAGCTAGGCTTCTCTTAGCAACATCCTAGCAACATTCTAGGAGTTGCTAGGACATTACTAAGAGACACTTATCTGTTACTGCTCACCTTCACTATTACATGATCAAGCTCTGGAACTCCCAGCTTGGAGATTCTGCATCAGGGGAGGCAAAGAACATGTGAAGGGGTCTAATCAGATGAAGCGACTGTTCCTATGGTGATGAAGGTGAACAGAAATTGTTGGCCTCTCTTAGCAACATCCTAGCAACATTCTGGGAGTTGATAGGGCATTGCTAAGAGACAGCTATCTGTCACTACTGACCTTCACCACCACAGGAACAATCTCTGGAACTCCGAGCTGGAAGGTACTGCATCAGGGGTGACAAAGACCATGTGAAGGGGTCTGATCAGATAAAGAGCCTGCTCCTATGGTGATGAAGATGAGCAGTAATAGCTAGACCTCTCTTAGCAACATCCTAACAACATTCTGAGAGTTGCTAGGATATTACTAAGAGACACCTATCTGTCTTTGCTCACCTTCACCACCACAGGAGCGATCTCTGGAAATCCAAGCTTGGAGATACTGCATCAGGGGAGGCAAAGAGCATATGAAGGGTGTGGTCAGACAAAGAGCCTGCTCCTATGGTGATGAAGGTGAACAGTAATAGCTAGGCCTCTCTTAGCAACATCCTAGCAACATTCTGGGAGTTGCTAAGATGTTGCTAAGAGACAGCGATCTGTCACTGCTCACTTTCACCACCACAGGAGTAAGCTCTGGAACTCTGAACTGGGAAAGAGGGGAGCCAAAGAGCATGTGAAGGGGTCTGATCAGATAAAGAGCCTGTTCCTATGGTGATGAAGGTGGCAGTACAGCATGGTCCCCCTTATGCGTTTGTCATGCGTGGCGGTACCGCTTCAAAATGCACAGTTTGCCCTACGTGTACCGCAAGAAACAAAGCGCACGTGCACACGACCTGCAGGTATGAATGTGGCCCAGGGGCGGACTGACCATTTGGAAACTCGGGCACTGCCCGAGGGCCCAGGGTCAGTAGGGGGCCCCATGAGATGCCCCTGGTACCTTTTCATAGGCTTTTTTGAGTTTGGGCAAGGACACAGGGGCCCCATGATCCCCTATTGCCCGGGGGCCCCATGAGTTGTCAGTCTGCCCCTGATGTGGCCTAAGGGCTGAGTTGCGCAGATCTCTCCTGAAGGAAACTCTTGCCAATGATGATGTCATTGCGATTCAAGATGGAGTCACATTAGTAGCAACAAGAGGGTTCTCCTGGGCAGGGGCCCCGGGACTCCGCATCTTTTGTCCCTTTATTGGGTTTGCGGGGCCTCATTAGTGGAAACATCCAGCAGAGGTCAGGCAGTGTTCGCGCCATCGCCATCGGGGCCCGCTGGCAGGCACCTGGGTGTACGGCCTGGTTCACACCTAAGCGTTCGGCGGGAACCGTCCGTTTACCATGGCGTCCTGCGGGTGAGGTTCACACCTCCGCGTTTTCAAATGGGGCAATTTTTTTTTTTATAAACGCATAACGGTGCGTTTCGGCTCAACAGTCATCAATGGAGAAGCATGTAGTGCATTTTTGATGCCTTTTTGATGCGTTTTGCATTTTTAATCTGCCCGGCAACAAAAAAAAACAGCCCCCATAAAAATTCAAAAGGCATCAAAAACAATTGACAATGATTATTTTATATATTTGTATAATAATGTCCATGTTACTTTGTTGTTATTTTCATTCACTCTGAAATCATTGAGATTTCCATTGTCACATGAAGAACGTTTGAACGTTACAGGTGAAGGCAGCCTGTGAGCACATGGCAGGCGCCTCCCGTGACTTCCCAATGCCGGTGTGCCCCTTTAAGCCCCGCCCCTCATTGTGTCATCGCTCGTGAGGGGAAGGACTACACCTCCCGTCATGCCTCCGGCGCGCACAGGAAGCCGCCGACTTCCCGTTCCGCCCACCTCCCATGACGCCCCGCGGCGGACCCACCCCCCTGTAGTCTGCTGCGCTTCCGCTTAGCTGGGCCCGGCGTGCGCGAGGCTGGTCAGGTGAGGACTGCATCTCCCGGCGTGCCCTGCGGCGGGGGTGGGCGGGCCCGGGCGGCCATGTTGGATGTGGTATTGTTATGTGTGTGAGTGTGAGGGGCAGGCAGAGCAGGGACAGGAGGGGGGGCAGCTGGTTTGGGGCCCGGTGCCGGGGCTCAGGGGCCACACATAGACTCGGGAGAGGCGGGGGTTGAGAGGGGGAGGCCTGGGGGCCACACGGGACCCACCATTCGGCGGGAGGGAGGAAGCTAGGAGGGGGCAGAGGGACTCTGGGGGTGTCCTTGCCTCCACCCCTGTATTATCTCTAGGCTGGCCCTTTATACACCCCAAATCAACCCGATTTCCGCATCTACCCCCCTCATCACCCTCTTCCTGGTACCTGCACCCCTATAGGCCTCAGTTCCCCCTCCTCATCCCTTCCCCCACCTTCACAACCCCCCTTTCTCCCTTTAAATAACCCCCTTTGCCTTTATCTGCCCCCCATAGGTCTTAATTCCCCCTCCCCCATCTGCCCCTTTAATTACATCCCTTTTCCCAATTTTGCTCCCCCCTATTGGCCTTAATTACATCACTTCCCCACATCTGCCCCCCCCCCCCATAGGCCCTAATTTCCCCTCTTCATCCCTGCCCCCACCCTGTTGGAGCCTAATTGCCCTCCTCATCTACCCCTTTGTTCCCCCCTTTACCCTCCTCTTCCCCTTTATTTACAACCCCCTTCCCCCCCCCTATAGGCCTTAACCCCTCATTTACCCCTTTAATTGCACCCCCTCCCCCATACCTGCCCTCCTATAACCCCCTCTTCCCTATTGCTGACCCCTTGTAGTCCCTGATTGCCTCCTTTCTCTTATCTACCCCCTTTACTGCCCCTTAAATTGCCCCCCCCTTCCCTCTATCTGCCCTCCTATAGGCCTTGATTACCCCCCTTCCTCCCTGCCCAAACCCTTAAAGATCCTCATTACCCCCCCCCCCCTTAACCAGCCCCCTGCCCAATACTTGCCTCCGTATGGGCCCTTGTTACCCACCTTCATTCCTGACTTCACTTTGGTAGATCCTAACTACCCCCCCTTCATCTGCCCCCTAATACCCCCCCTTTGCTGTATCCCTTTCTCCTGCCAGTGCCCACTCCCATTTTATCCTTTCCCCATCATAGACCCTCCACTGCCCCCAGCTTGTATACTTACCCCCCCAATCGACTTACCATTGCTCTTTTGCCACAGTATACCTGCCTCCCTCTTATCCTCCATCTGACAGGTCCTCTTTGTAGACTGGTCCTTATTCTGCGCAGTGCTGGGAGGATTTATGGTAAATCAACATCTAACTCCGACTACCTGCAGGGAGCCTCTCCTACATCTATAGTCTGATTACCTTTATAGAATATTGGGGGGGTCTCTATTACTTTGGGGTCCCCTTTCAGCCTCTCGCCCCCTTACATTGGGGTCCCCCTTCCTCTTTTCGGGCCCCTGGGGTGGGTTCTGGGGCTCTCCCTCTTGTTTATAGGGGTCCCTACGCTCTGTATTGTACTCTTCCTCTCCCAGGACGTTCCTCTGCACCGCCCGCTCACTCACATTGCCGGTTTTGTTCCAGGATTCCCGGAACCCTCTCTGAAAAGCTGGCGCTGTGAGAGGACGCAGGTCCCCTGGAGGGGCTCGTCGGCCAGCGGAATCGTCGCATCACAGAGGGGAGCCGCCTTCTGATCATGATCATACTGAGACACAGACTGGTCGGATCAGTGCAGAGCAGGTCGGTATGGGTTGTGGAACTGGATGGATGTCTATTGTGTGATTGTTTCGGTTGTAGAGAATCTTTCTTTGCACTTCATTGGATTAAATACGAACGGTCAGCAGCCAACTGGAGGGAAGAATGCAATCCTGTCGCTGGGAGACTTTCAGACATTTCCTTTCTTTCCTTCATGTCTGCGACCGGTATTGCACATGACGTCATCATTCGAAGGAAGAAGTCTGCCGTCAGTGATGTCATGCGCCATACTTCATCACCTTGATGGGGGGAGGAGTTAAGACTTTCCTGTGAGATATCGAACAGAGAGTTTTTTTTTTTTTTTCTATTATGTAGCCGTCTCCCACCATACTCGCACCTGAATCGCACTGGAACGTGCTGTGCGATTGCAGCCCACTCATTCTGAATGGGCTGAAATTTCACTGCTTCAGAAGTAGTACATGCACTTAAAACGCACTGCAACTGGAGCGCATGGTACAAAAGTCCGGTGCGGGCAAACGCATTGCATTTGTGACCTCAATTTGGGGTGCCGTTAACTTTTTACTGTCACCAGCTGCAGATTTCAAGTGTAGTGCGTTTTGGATGCGGTTTGAATTGCACAGCGCGTTCCTGGCAGGTTCAGGTGTGGACATGGTGTGAACCCGACCCTCAGTCAGATTTTCAAGATGATGCATGACACGTGAACAAAAATCAGATGCGTGTAACCTTGTATGGCACATGCACTTCATGTCATGCATGCGCCATACAGTTACACTATACTGGGTTTTTTGGTTTTTTTTTGTTTGTTTTTTTTCTGTGTTTTTTTTTATTTTTGGTTTTGTGTTTTCGTTTGTTTTTAGTTGTGTGTTTTTTTTTGTTTGTTTTTTTGAGATCCCGCAGTTAGGAAGGAGGGTTCCCTGAAGGCACTGGTGACTTTGCCTTCCTGGGGTTTCCCAGAGACATCTGTGTGGTCAGATCTGTGCCACCATTGCCTTCAGGGAAACCAGGAAGTGGAAACGAGAAAAAGTAAGTAAAAGAGAAGTTTTAAGGAAACAAATTTTGGATGATTTCCCATTACCGTGCAGAGCTGCATACTGATGTGCGTTGTATTGATTGGGGGAAGGTTCACTGTAACTCTCGCAGTGTGGAGGAGCACCACTGCAAGGGTTATTTTTGTTTTATTTATTTTTTTTCCACCTTTAGTCCCCGGTCACCCCCGATCCGACTTTGAAAGCGTTTGACTTCCAGTGAAGTCGCACGATTTCAAAGTCAGATGTCATTCCGACTTATGATGTGACTTGCAAGACACAGATGTCGTTTTTCTTTTTTGTGGCTCACACCATACTCGCACCTGAATCGCAATGGAACGTACTGTGTGATTGCAGCCCACTCATTCTGAATGGGCTGAAATTTCACTGCATCAGAAGTAGTACATGCACTTAAAACGCACTGCAACTGGAGCGCATGGTACAAAAGTCCGGTGCGGGCAAACGCACTGTTTGCGACCTGAGTTTTGGATGCCGTTAACTTTTTACGGACACTTGCTGAAGGTAGTGCGTTTTTGGATGCGGTTTGAATTGCACAGCGCGTTCCTGTCAGGTTCAGGCGTGGGCATGGTGTGAATCCGGCCCTCAGTCAGATTTTCAAGATTGTATATGAAGCATGAACATTGTATGGCACGTGCACTTCATGTCATGCATGCGCCATACAAAGTTATACTATACTGGGGTTTTGTTTTGTTTTTGGGTTTTTTGGTTTTTGTGTTTTTGAGATCCCGCAGTTAGGAAGGAGGGTTCCCTGAAGGCACTGGTAACTTTGCCTTCCTGGGGTTTCCCAGAGACATCTGTGTGGTCAGATCTGTGCCACCATTGCCTTCAGGGAAACCAGGAAGTGGAAACGTGAAAAAGTAAGGAAAAGAAAAGTTTTAAGGAAACAAATTTTGGAGGATTTCCCATTACCGTGCCAAGCTGCATACTGATGTGCGTTGTATTGATTGGGGGAAGGTCCACTTTAACTATTGCAGTGTGGAGGAGCACCACTGCAAGGGTTATTTATTTTAAAAAAAAAATGTTTCCACCTTTAGTCCCCGGTCATCCCGATCCGACTTTAAAATCGTGCGACTTCACTGGAAGTCGAACGCTTTCAAAGTCAGATGTCATTCCGACTTACGGTGTGACTTGCAAGACACAGATGTCTATGCAAGTCAATCCTGAAGTAGTGCATGTGCTATTTTAGAAGTCGGTGCAGCTCCGACCAAGTTGGAATTATTCAGCACAGTGGCTAAACAGTTAGCACTTCCACCTGGCAGTACTCAGGTCGTTGGTTCGAATCCCAACCACGGCACCTCCTGCCTGGAGTTTGCATGTTCTCTCTGTGCCTGCATGGGTTTCCTCCAACCCTCCAAAGACATGCTGGTAGGTTAATTGGCTCCTGTCTATATTGTCCCTAGTATGTGTATATATGAATGTGAGTTAGGGACCTTAGATTGTACGCCCCTTGAGGGTTAGGGACTGATGTGAATGTACAATATATATGTAAAGCGCTGCGTATATTGACAGTGCTATATAAGTACCTGAAATAAATAATAAATAATTTATTAGTTCAGGTACTTGTATAGCGCCATCAATGTACGCAGCGCTTTACATATATATATTGTACATTCACATCAGTCCCCGCCCCCGAGGGGCGTACAATCTAAGGTCCCTAACTCGCATTCATACATACTAGGAACAATGCAGACAGGATCCAATTCACCTACCAGCATGTCTTTAGAGTGTGGGAGGAAACCGGAGTACCCGGAGAACATGCAAACTCCAGGCAGTTGGTGCCGTGGTTGGGATTTGAAACAATGACCCGAGTACTGCCAGGCGGAAGTGCTAACCATTTAGCCACTGTGCTGCCCAGAGGAAGGCAAAATACCCAGCAACGCACGATCCAATTTGCTTCTGCAGGGAAAAATTCCTTCCTGATTCCCCGAGAGGCAATCGGATATTCCCTGGATCAACTTTACCTATAAATAATACATTTTCTTTGCTTTTAGAAGCAGGCAGGTACATTTAATAAGATCTTTTACGTTCTTTTCATAGTTATAGTTTACTTTTTGATAAAAATAAAACTGCTTTGTGCACTATTATGAGTACATATTTAGTGTCCAGCCTTTTGAACATTCTAGAGCACCACTTGTCCACTCCCTTGAAATAGAGGGCCTCAAGTGCGGTCTCTGAATTCGTCAAGGGGCCACACCTAATATTTGGCAAAACTGTACAAAATTCTGTCCGGGACTGCATTACAGGGGGCTGCATTACAGGGGGCTGCATTACAGGGGGCTGCATTACAGGGGGCTGCATTACAGGGGGCTGCATTACAGGGGGCTGCATTACAGGGGACTGCATTACAGGGGACTGCATTACAGGGGACTGCATTACAGGGGACTGCATTACAGGGGACTGCTAGAGATCATTGCCATAACAACCCCTTCATACATTAATGCTTCCTACAGCCCCCTTAAAGTGGTTGTACAGGTAAAAGTTTTTTACCTTAGTGATTGTAACTCTTATACCCAGTGAAGTGACTGGCCTCAGGTGATACACAGATGAAACAAATCCTACATAAGTTGTACATGTTTATCTGCAGTCTTCGTTACATCCTTTCAGAGTGCTGAATTTTTTAAGCTGCTTTGAGCTGTCAGAAAAAAGGGGGTGGAGAGTTGTAATTACACACTGCAGAGCTCAGTGAGGAGAGCCTGAGAGCTAATTGGAGGGAGAGGACACACCCCCTTCACACAGTAACAGAGCTGAGGCTGTCAATCTGCTGGAGGTCCCGCCCCTGTCACCATTTTTTCTCTTGGTGTCAGGAAAACTTGTCAGAAGTAATGTATGCTGATGGCAGAGGAAGGAGTCAGCAGACAAAAATGACACTTAGTGCTCCAGAGTGAGACAAGCACACTGTAGAGGGATATGGTTTGTTCATATTTCATGTCTGAGGTTTACAACCACTTTAATGCATTCTCTGCATTAAAGTAAAAAACTTTTGAGGCAGCACAGTGGCTAAATGGTTAGCACTTCCACCTGGCAGTACCGGGGTTGTTGGTTCAAATCCCAACCACGGCACCACCTGCCTGGAGTTTGCATGTTCTCCCTGTGCCTGTGTGGGTTTCCTCCGGGTACTCCAGTTTCCTCCCGGTACTCCAGTTTCCTCCCACACTTCAAAGGCATGCTGGTAGGTTAATTGGCTCCTGTCTAAATTGTCCCTAGTATGTACCTTAGATTGTACGCTCCTCGGGGGCGGGCACTGATGTGAATGTACAATATATATGGAAAACGCTGCGTAAATTGACTGCGCTGAAGTCAAGTAACTGAAATTAAAAGAAAAAATTAGTAGCTCCCCCCAACCCCCATAAATACTCACCTGAGCTCAGTCTCGATACAGTGCTGTGCATGTCTGCAGCAGCTCTTCTCCCCTCTTCCCGCACTCACAGGCTTGGCTGATGTCAGCTTTTATTTTATTGTTGATGTGCAGAAAAAATGAGGTAATGGTGACAGCAAGGTTCTAGGCAAGGAGGAGAAGTTGATTGGTTGTCTGTGTTCGGGAGGGGGAGATGATACTTTTTTTTTTTTTTTTTTCTGTGCACGTCCCTATTACCCCCGGTTCACACCTGTGCGGGTTGCGTTTTGCACGGGCACGAGAGCCCATTCATTTGAATGGACTCCCATGACACGCAGGAAAGAAGTCCCTGCACTTCTTCGGAAAACGCAGCCGAGGTTCCCAATACGGTTGCGTTTTCCAGTGCGGGCGGCGTGCCATTAGAACTGACACCCACCCGCAAGTCCGCATTCCTCTGTGCGGGTGGTGCGGCTGCACGGATTTTCTTGCGGATCCGCAGCAGCACCACCCTAGGGTCAGAAAGATCCGTCCTGACTGCCCAGGTGACCACAAATCTTTATCCAAAAGCAATAAAAAGATGTCTGCCATTTACCTTTAACCTGTACTGAGAGAAATATATGGGACTATTACTGACCACCTTCTGAAGGTGCTATGTGATTGGCTGCGATGCTGAACCCCTGGCTTTAGTACTGCCAATACTCACCTTCTAAAACAATCTATTCATTGTAAAATAGAAATGAAAAGCAAAACATTTGTGTGTAGATATAAAAAACATTCTAAACACTTTTTTTTTCCCCCTTTTTTGTAAGTGATCACATTCCCTCTGTTCCTAGCTGCATAAAGAGGTGGAGGAGGAGAAACAACAGTCACTGGTCTTTCCAGTGTATGAATGTTGATGTTGCTGGAAATGGGGGGGGGGAGGGGCGTGCACGTCAGAAGTCTGATCATTGAGTTATCAGCACATCTACAGAACTGACCACACTGTGTTCTCATGCCTAGTGTGGTCAGTTTTTTTTTTTTTAAATAGGTAAACTGAGGGACTGGCAGGAGCACCAGGGATTTCACACAAAGGAAGCAATACAAAGAGTACAGGGTACTTCTTCAATGGAAATGTTGGGTTTATATTCTTTCATTTCAGAAAAGTCACAGTGAGGTCAGGAGTTTTTTCGTTGTTTTTTTTCGTTGTTTTTTTTCGTTGTTTTTTTTCGTTGTTTTTTTTCGTTGTTTTTTTTCGTTGTTTTTTTTCGTTGTTTTTTTTCGTTGTTTTTTTTCGTTGTTTTTTTTTTCGTTGTTTTTTTTTTCGTTGTTTTTTTTTTCGTTGTTTTTTTTTTCGTTGTTTTTTTTTTCGTTGTTTTTTTTTCCGTTGTTTTTTTTTTCCGTTGTTTTTTTTTTCCGTTGTTTTTTTTTCGTTGTTTTTTTTTCGTTGTGTGTTGGTTTTTGTTTTGTTCTTTTTCCTGGATCAGTAACCCAGTACCAAGGCAAAAATAATCAGGGTGATAGCCAGGCAGATGGCATTTTCAGAAAAGGAGGTTGGCAGTGGCATGGTCATTTTTCTCATGACGGATTTCCTTGAAATTGCCTTTCTTGTGTAAGATTTCAGTTTTTTTATGAATCCTAATCCAGCTGCTTTTATTTTCAGTTTCAAGCATGTGGTTTTTTTGCAGAGTTTTTTTTGGTTTTTTTAATAAACCGAGCGGCCCATTACCAGTGTGATTGTAGAGCGCAGCATTAAGTGGATCTCCGTTGTGATGGTGTGTTAGAATGGTCCGTTCTTCCCTTGTGCCTTGCCACACATGGCAGCCCTTGAACAATTCGATCTTAAATATAGATGTGAAATCTCACTGGCGTTCTATCTTCCCCGCAGTAGAAGTAGGTCATCCTCGGAAATCCCCGTTTCTAGGTTTTGTCCTAGTTAAAGTGAAACTATCCAGATTCATGAGCAGCAAAAAAACATCAAGTGTACTAAATAAACGATCTAAAAGGTTCGATCTCTTTTATTCTCACAGCTTAGTCTTATTAAACCATCCACTTAAAAAAAAAAAAAATGTTCGGCATACCTTACATCATGATTGTTTCCTTTCTGCTTTGTGTGTCTTTGAAGCATAATGAGCCTTTGAAAGTGTGTTGTGTTCAATTTCCACCCACAGGGCTCTGTTGCCTGAAGCTGGGTACACACATCCAAATTCGTCCGGTTCAGCAGGAACTGGCTGAATTTCGATCCGCGTATAGCCCTGTGTTCAACGGAAGCTGGTCCTGCTGGAAATCCAGCATTCAGTCAGCCGGGGGGGGGGGTCCCTACTGTCAGAATACAATAGCATAGAAGGGATATTCCTGGATCCACATCACTGTTATGGATGCAGGAAAATGTGAGGGTTTTTTTTTCTTTGTTTAGACCACTGGTTGAATGGGGGGAAAAAAAAACATCCTTACAAGGTTTCCCTGGAGGCCCTGCATAGCCACCCTAACATGTACATACTCCTAGACAGGACTTCATCTTTACATGGCACTTGGGGGCCATGCTGGGGGAGCCCTTGCCTCCCCTGGGGCCATGCTGGGGGAGCCCTTGCCTCCCCTGGGGCCGTGGTGGAATGCGTCCCCCTGGGGCCGTGGTGGATTGCGTCCCCCTGGGGCCGTGGTGGATTGCGTCCCCCTGGGGCCGTGGTGGATTGCGTCCCCCTGGGGCCGTGGTGGATTGCGTCCCCCTGGGGCCGTGGTGGATTGCGTCCCCCTGGGGCCGTGGTGGATTGCGTCCCCCTGGGGCCGTGGTGGATTGCGTCCCCCTGGGGCCGTGGTGGGGCCGACCATGCGCCCCCTGGGAGCGGCCATGCGCCCCCCTGTGGCCGTGCTGGGGGCGGCCATGCGCCCCCCTGTGGCCGTGCTGGGGGCGGCCATGCGCCCCCCTGTGGCCGTGCTGGGGGCGGCCATGCGCCCCCCTGTGGCCGTGCTGGGGGCGGCCATGCGCCCCCCTGGGGCCGTGCTGGGGGCGGCCATGCGCCCCCTGGGGCCGTGCTGGGGGCGGCCATGCGCCCCCTGGGGCCGTGCAGGGGCCGGCCATGCACTTCATAGGAGATGCATTAAGAATCATGCCACAAGTCTGGGTATGCTTTGATGAGAAGGTACAATAAAGGAAAACCACATTATATGAACTATTTGCTGGGAGCTTAGCATGAAGAGCAATGTTACACTGAGGGTTAAATACCGCTTTAAAACTAAACTTTGGTTACATAGAGACTTTTTTTGAAACATTGTTTCATTAAAAAAAAAAAACATTTTCTGTTTCTATTCTACAAATGCACAATAATGAACAAATGACAAAAAATGACAGTGATTTCCGTTTTTAATCCCTTATTAATAATGTAATTGTATCCAACAATTCCACTATTAAACAGATGGCACAGCAGATGGTAACTGGAGCCTGAAAGTGGTGTGTTTATCTGTAGCTTGAAGGTGTTTTTGTTTGTTTTTTGATCAGTGAAGCCTCCAGCCTGCATGTGATCAGTGTATGAGCTGACAGTGGTCACAAGATCAGAGTTCACTCTGATTGGTAGTTCTCCACTGTCTGTGGGGACCCTGGCTGTCAGCGACAGCAGGGATTGAGTGCCAGCAGCCTTGATGAGAGAATGTTTCTTAGGGCTCGTTCACACTTGACTGTTTTACCAACTCTTGCCAAATGCCCCTATAGCGTTTGGCAATCGTTGGTCCGGCGTTTGCGGAGCGTTTTTTTTTAACGCTCGGCAAACGCTCCGCATGCACAGTTCAGCGGCGGTTGCTAGGCGTTGGCCGAGCATCAAAAATGCCCCACAAACGCCTATAATGACGTTTGAATGGGGTTACCGCCCCGCAACAGCACCGCAAACGCCGGCCGGGCACCATAGACTAGAATAGGAGGCTTCAACGCCTCCTGACTCGACCAGAGGCGTCCGTTTTGACGCGACGCTAACGCTCCCATTAGAACAGCACCATGTGCTGCAATGTGCAGAATTGTCCGAGGCGTTTGGGAAGCTGTAAAAAACGCTTCCCAAATGCCTTTCTGCCACCTGCACACAACGCTAGTGTGAACGTAGCCTTGCTGTATCTTTGGCATGGAGCGTCTTGTTGGGGAATATTAGTGGTTTTAAAGCTTAATGCATGAAGGTATAAAAACCTGTGTCACAAACTGGCCCCCTCACCCCCCCCTTATACTTACCTGAGCCCCATCGATACCCAGCGCCATGCACAAGTGCTGCGGCTCTCCTGGCTTTGTCCCACCTCACCGGGCAGATCGATAGCAGCGGAAGCCATTCACTCCTCCCGTCAATCAACTCCAGGGACGAGGGAGCGGGGGTGGTGGGGGTGAGCTTTGCTGTCTGTTGATGGACGGGGCAGCTGAACTTGGGGGGGGGGGGGTGTTGAGTTCCACTGTCTGTTGATGTACAGGGCAGCGGAACTCAGGAGCGAGCCTGCACGAGTGCCCCTATGGGAGTTGGCTTCCAACAAGAGAGGAGGAGCCAGTAGCACCAGCGGGGGACCCGAGAAGAGGAGGATCAGGGCCACTCTGTGCAGTTTTATTGCACAGAGCAGCTAAGTATGACGTTTTGTTGTTTTTAAAGAAAAATAAATTCCTTTAAATCACTATAAAGATAAAGTCTACATTTCACGTATTTTGGATATAATATGAAGCACGGTCACCTACGGCTTCAACAACCAAACTGTCTATTTTTAATTGATTTCGGTGCTCCTCCCACACAGGGGATCATTCTTTGTGAATGACTATATTTCCCATCTCTCCCACCAGGGCAGAGGAGCTGCAGACTTTGCCGGCGATCCCTTTTTCCTCTTCACTGCTCTGTAGTTTGACGCGCTTCCTTTAGTAGGTCCGGACCTCTGTAGGGGCTTGGGGCAGCCATCGCAAGAGCCTGTGCATTGCGCCTTAGACGCACCGATCAAAGGTGCAATGCTCTGCAGGCCGCACTCTAAAAATGAGGAATTGCACATTGATCCTGAGATCGGTATTGCTGCATTCACTCCTTGTTTGCAAATGATGGAGAACTTCTTTACGGAACAGGCGGGCAGTAAGGGTTCATAACATGGCTGAGTGTTTTCTTACAGGCGTATGGACATGTTTGGCCACATTACTTTTTTTTTTTCTAGTGTTAATGGCCCCGGCTAATTCTGCTTTTTTTCTTTTTTTTTCTTTCCTGCTCTCTTTTCCAGGTGTGGGTGCAGCTGAGGCATCGCAAGGCCCCAGTGGGAGATGTCGGCAAAGGGCCTGGGAGCCGCGCGGCGCAGGAGGACGCGCTGCCGAAAGTGTGAAGCCTGTGTGCGCAGCGAATGCGGCGAGTGCCACTTCTGTAAAGACATGAAGAAGTTTGGCGGTCCGGGGCGCATGAAGCAGTCTTGTCTGAAGAGGCAGTGCACAGCGGTGAGTGTGGGGGGGGCGGGGAATAAACAGCAAGTTATCACAGACCGACGCTTACAGTGGAGTTCCAGTCTTTTTTGTGTTTAAGTCAGCAGCTACAAAAACAGTAACTTCTGGCTTTTAATAAACACACACTTACCTGTCCCGGGGTCCAGCGTTGTGCTCACCCGTGCCATCACTTCTCTCTCCGGAGCCGGCATCTCAACTGTGGGCAGCTTGTGGCTTCACAGCCAAGTGCGCGAGTCGCACTGTGCGTTCTGATTGGTCCGGCAGTCTTCTGGGACCTGTGACAGTTCCCAGGAGACTGTGGGAGGAAAGAGTGGGGGCCAAACTTCCGGCTCACTTCACCACGGCGAACTGAGCCAGAAGTGGGAGCGGGCACCTGTCAAAAAATAGGGGAGGAGGCAAACAAGTGGATCTTCCACTTTTGGGTGGAACTCCGCTTTAAGATCTAAAGTCTGGCTGTCTCACAGGTATTCATTAGAACAATTTATTTAACCACTTATTTATAAATGGCCCCCCGCATTCACTGCCTGTGCGCGGTCCCTAGGAGCACGCGGCGCTGCAATTCAGTGCTCGCTGTGTCCTCTGGACACAGCAGAACACCGATCGCTGTACGGGACCTGTGTGAGGTCCCAATTCATGTGATCCCTTATTGACCAATCAGTGATCACATGAATAGTAGTAAGCAAGATGTCACTTCCTAACACCATTGTTTACTACTAGTGAAATCTGTGAATGATCACATGGTACAAGGCTATTCGCAACAGCCCTGTACCATGTGACAAACTGTGACCAATCACAGCTCTCACAGTATTTCTCAATGGCTGCAGGAATGCAGCCAGAGAGAAGGAGAAATGATTGCTTTTATAGCCTTTATGGGTGTAAAAGCAATCCATGTAAAAAAAGAAAAAAATAAATCTTCATCACCCCCCACAAGTAGTACAGGGTCACTATGGTGACACTACTGCTAGGGTGACGGTATGCTAAAAAAAAAAAAAATATATATATATATATAAGTTTTTAAAAATTTATAATTTTTGGTTATAAACTAATTTGGGTTTTTTTTTTTTTTGGTTTTTTTTTTTACTAAAAAAAAAAAGCTGAATACATTTTGGCCAAGATTTATGAAGAAAGATTATTTATTTGCAAAATTTTATAAGAAAAACACTTTTTTTCAAAATGTTTGGAATTTTTCATTTATATAGCAAAAAAAAATAATCCCAGTGGTGAATAAATGCCACCAAAATAAGGTTTTATCTGTGTCAAAAAAATGCTAAATTCATATGGGTACAGTGTTGCATGACCGCGCAATTGTCATGCAAAGTGTGATAACGCTGAAAGCTGGCCTGGACAGGAAGGGGGTGAAAGTGTCCGGACAGGAAGGGGGTGAAAGTGTCCGGACAGGAAGGGGGTGAAAGTGTCCGGACAGGAAGGGGGTGAAAGTGTCCGGACAGGAAGGGGGTGAAAGTGTCCGGACAGGAAGGGGGTGAAAGTGTCCGGACAGGAAGGGGGTGAAAGTGTCCAGACAGGAAGGGGGTGAAAGTGTCCGGACAGGAAGGGGGTGAAAGCGTCCGGACTGGAAGGGGGTGAAAGCGTCCGGACCGGAAGGGGGTGAAAGCGTCCGGACCGGAAGGGGGTGAAAGCGTCCGGACCGGAAGGGGGTGAAAGCGTCCGGACCGGAAGGGGGTGAAAGCGTCCGGACCGGAAGGGGGTGAAAGCGTCCGGACCGGAAGGGGGTGAAAGCGTCCGGACCGGAAGGGGGTGAAAGCGTCCGGACCGGAAGGGGGTGAAAGCGTCCGGACCGGAAGGGGGTGAAAGCGTCCGGACCGGAAGGGGGTGAAAGCGTCCGGACCGGAAGGGGGGGGTGAAAGCGTCCGGACCGGAAGGGGGGGGTGAAAGCGTCCGGACCGGAAGGGGGGGGTGAAAGCGTCCGGACCGGAAGGGGGGGGTGAAAGCGTCCGGACCGGAAGGGGGGGGTGAAAGCGTCCGGACCGGAAGGGGGGGGTGAAAGCGTCCGGACCGGAAGGGGGGGGTGAAAGCGTCCGGACCGGAAGGGGGGGGTGAAAGCGTCCGGACCGGAAGGGGGGGGTGAAAGCGTCCGGACCGGAAGGGGGGGGTGAAAGCGTCCGGACCGGAAGGGGGGGGTGAAAGCGTCCGGACCGGAAGGGGGGGGTGAAAGCGTCCGGACCGGAAGGGGGGGGTGAAAGCGTCCGGACCGGAAGGGGGGGGTGAAAGCGTCCGGACCGGAAGGGGGGGGTGAAAGCGTCCGGACCGGAAGGGGGGGGTGAAAGCGTCCGGACCGGAAGGGGGGGGTGAAAGCGTCCGGACCGGAAGGGGGGGGTGAAAGCGTCCGGACCGGAAGGGGGGGGTGAAAGCGTCCGGACCGGAAGGGGGGGGTGAAAGCGTCCGGACCGGAAGGGGGGGGGGAGCGTCCGGACCGGAAGGGGGGGGGGGGAGCGTCCGGACCGGAAGGGGGGGGGGGGGGAGCGTCCGGACCGGAAGGGGGGGGGGGGAGCGTCCGGACCGGAAGGGGGGGGGGGGGGAGCGTCCGGACCGGAAGGGGGGGGGGGAAGCGTCCGGACCGGAAGGGGGGGGGGAAGCGTCCGGACCGGAAGGGGGGGGGGGAAGCGTCCGGACCGGAAGGGGGGGGGGAAGCGTCCGGACCGGAAGGGGGGGGGGAGCGTCCGGACCGGAAGGGGGGGGGGGGAGCGTCCGGACCGGAAGGGGGGGGGGGGGGGAGCGTCCGGACCGGAAGGGGGGGGGGGGGGAGCGTCCGGACCGGAAGGGGGGGGGGGAGAGCGTCCGGACCGGAAGGGGGGGGGGGAGAGCGTCCGGACCGGAAGGGGGGGGGGAGAGCGTCCGGACCGGAAGGGGGGGGGGGGGAGCGTCCGGACCGGAAGGGGGGTGAAAGCGTCCGGACTGGAAGTGATTAAAGTGACATTAAGACATGAAATTCTACTCTAGATTGTGCCAAGCTGGCCTAAACCTACTACTGTCCTTACAGAGCAATGTGGCTGCTTGGTCTGTTGTGATGGTCTGTTGTAGCATTACCTGCATACGATAAACAGCACTGTGTTCCAGCAGCTGTACGGGCAACTTCTGTCTGCTGTTAGATACAAAGTCCGCTTAGTTCTTCTCCACCATTCAAGGGAAGCCTTGTATTTTTATCATTGAATGCAAGGCTTTCTTTGATTGGCTGAGGTGGAGAGGCAGGTGGATGGCGTCCCAGTCTGTACCTTTTTTAGCATATAATTCTTGGACCGGGAGCAGCAAACACTTCCATACAGTTGACGGAGCTTGCGGTCCACCCTGCCGCATCAGAGCCTATTGGGTTCAGGAGGCATACCATGCCCACTCCTGCTTCTGATGACTGGACTATATCAATGGTGCCGGGGTCCTGGGGAAAGGGGGGGCTACAGAAACGCTGCTGGATGGGTAAAAACGTGGACCAAAGCAAAAATGCAACTAAAGGTTCCCCAGTGTAAGGGCTTTGTCACTGACAGCTTCCACTGTTTGCAGGAGAAGGTCACCCGTATCTAAGTCCACTGTCATATGAGGGTGTCTGGTATCCAGACATAATAAGGGGCGTATTGGAAGCAGTGCTCTAAGATCTTCTTTCCTCCACAGCCCGTACTCCCCCATACTGCAGTGTGTCTTCTCTGCGGAGATGCGGGGAAGGAAGACACCGCCCAGGATGAGGAACAGAAGTTTAATCTGTCGCTCATGGAATGTACCATTTGTAATGAGATTGTTCACCCCGGTTGTATCAAGGTAAGCCTCCCTCACCGAGTGAAGCGGCCTGTAGCATGCCTCTGGGCTTTCACATCCTCTGTTCCGTCTCTTACTTTTATGGCTTCTACCTTTTATTGTAATTGTTTCCCTTACACCCTCTCCACCCCCCCCCCCCTTTTTTTTTTTTTGTCTTTTTCTTCAGATGGGCAAAGCTGAAGCGGTTATCAACACAGAGATTCCCAACTGCTGGGAATGTCCGAGATGTAAGCGTGAAGGCCGGACATGCAAGGTGAAGTACCTGACTGGAGTTGGAAGGTGCAGCAAATTGGATCATGCTTTGCTGGGTTTTTTTTACTTCCTCTGGATCAACTGTGGGTATAGGATTGTGTATATGGGATTGTAGAAATGTTTTTTATTTTTTCCCCTTTTTTTATTGGTTGGACTTGACTTCAGTCCTGTTGTTGGGGTTTTTTTTTTTTTTTTTCAACCTGACTACCTATGTAGTGAGTTAGCAACCTGTGGTGGTCCACTTTCCTCATGTGGAGTGCTTCAAATGTGGCCTTCAACGTCACCAAAGGGGCTGAATATACAATTCGGTGAATATTCAGTGTCAGAGACAGCAGACACATAACAGGATAGAGTGCAAGACTACGAGAGATGGTCAGAGCCTGCGGTAGGGTACCGGAAGATGGTCAGAGCCTGCGGTAGGGTACCGGAAGATGGTCAGAGCCTGCGGTAGGGTACCGGAAGATGGTCAGAGCCTGCGGTAGGGTACCGGAAGATGGTCAGAGCCTGCGGTAGGGTACCGGAAGATGGTCAGAGCCTGCGGTAGGGTACCGGAAGATGGTCAGAGCCTGCGGTAGGGTACCGGAAGATGGTCAGAGCCTGCGGTAGGGTACCGGAAGATGGTCAGAGCCTGCGGTAGGGTACCGGAAGATGGTCAGAGCCTGCGGTAGGGTACCGGAAGATGGTCAGAGCCTGCGGTAGGGTACCGGAAGATGGTCAGAGCCTGCGGTAGGGTACCGGAAGATGGTCAGAGCCTGCGGTAGGGTACCGGAAGATGGTCAGAGCCTGCGGTAGGGTACCGGAAGATGGTCAGAGCCTGCGGTAGGGTACCGGAAGATGGTCAGAGCCTGCGGTAGGGTACCGGGAGATGGTGTTTGGAGCCTGCGGTAGGATATGGGAGATGGTGTTTGGAGCCTGCGGTAGGATACGGGAGATGGTGTTTGGAGCCTGCGGTAGGATACGGGAGATGGCGGTCGAAGCCTGCGGTAGGATACGGGAGATGGTGTTTGGAGCCTGCGGTAGGATATGGGAGATGGTGTTTGGAGCCTGCGGTAGGATACGGGAGATGGTGTTTGGAGCCTGCGGTAGGATACGGGAGATGGCGGTGGGAGCCTGCGGTAGGATACGGGAGATGGCGGTGGGAGCCTGCGGTAGGATACGGGAGATGGCGGTGGGAGCCTGCGGTAGGATACGGGAGATGGCGGTGGGAGCCTGCGGTAGGATACGGGAGATGGCGGTGGGAGCCTGCGGTAGGCGCCTACGGGAGATGGCGGTGGGAGCCAGGAGACCTATTACATGAAACTGCTAGAAACCACTGCTATAACAGGAGAATAGGGAAACACAGTTTAGTGTCTGCAGGGGCCCTGAGGGCTGCATAAGTGCCAAAGAGCTACATGCTTGATATCAGGGCCATAAACAGTCCATGAAAAAGGGGTGCAGCACAGGTTACGTCCTCAGTCTGTAGGGCAATTGGGGCTTGCATGTGCCATGGTCTGTTCTTTAAAGGTGGGATCCCTGTTGGTAACATTTCTAAGCTCCACGACAGGCTAGATCCAGGAACTCTGTGGGTCATCTTGTCTTGCAATCCCTGAATACACAGATCAGTGGGTTGCTACTGGAATTTCTCTTTTGTGGTGAATATACACAGGCCCGCTGCCTGATATATAGAAACAGGCTAACGTGTCTTATTCTTCCAGGACTCCCTGGATGGATCTGGGAAAAAACGTCCTGATAATGGTGAAGACGCTGTGCGGTGGAAACTGACGGACGATCCTGCTCCGGGTAAGAAGAAAACCGCAGATGAGAATCAGGGACATAAAAGGAAGAAGGAGAAAGAGCCGGTGCAGGATGCGGGACTGAAGAAGAAGGTAACGGAATGTGTAATGTGAAGCCACCGCTGAATGCAGTCATTAAAGTTGGAGTCCAAGATTTTATTTTTTACTTTGTTTCTCCCCCACAATTGAAACCCTATATATTAGCAGTCTGTATTTACCCTCTCCGTACTTCAGTGCTGGTCAACCATGCAAGTAGGGATCCAGCAAAGATGTAGGGCCTGTTCATACTTGTCTGTTTTTCTGCATTAAAACACAACATTTTTGTTGTATGGCTCAGGCCTAAAGTAAACATTTCAGTGTGCAATTTGGGGTCATAACAAAGTAGTGAGTAAGAGAGAGAACAGCATACCCATTAAATAAAAACCTATGTAAAAAAACACCACTCTGAGCCTGCAGTTGCTCTCACACACAACTTCCCAGAGTGGAAGTGCAGTCCCTCTGGTTGACTCCCTCCCCCCAGCCTTGGCCCCCTGGGACAAGTCACAAGTCCCAGGAGGCTGCAGGGCCATTCACAAAATGCGGTGCTAGCTTGCACATGCGCAGTGGGGAGTCAACTGTGGTTCCTCAGCTGCAGCTGACTCCTGTATCCAGGTTGGTGGCACCGAGGTCCTACAGCAGTAAGGAGAACCAGCTGTGTGAAGACCATGCTGGACCCCAGGCGCTGGTAAGTAGCTGACAGTATTTGGAACTGCTGACTTAAAACGCCAAACACAAATGAAATTTCTCTTTAACCACTTGCATGTACTGCGGGCGAGTGGTATGGGTGGGGCAGGTGACGTACTTGTACATTGCGGCTGGACTTCCGGGTTTGGGGCATGTATGCGCACAACCCTGCACAACCTCCGCCATGTTTCACAGTGGGGATGAGGTTTTGATGTCCGTGTGCTGTGCCTTTTTTTCTCCACACATAGTGTTGTGTGTTCTTCCCAAACAACTCAATCTTGGTTTCATCTGTCCACAGTATATTTTGCCAGTAGTGCTGTGGAACATCCAGGTGCTCTTTTGCAAACTTCAAACGTGCTGCAATATTCTTTTTGGACAGCAATGGCTTCCTCCGTGGTGTCCTCCCATGTACTCCATTCTTGTTTCATGTTTTCCTTATTGTAGATGTGTCAACAAAAATGTTAGCATGTGCCAGAGATTTCTGTAGGTCTGTAGCTGACACTCTGGGATTCTTCTTTACCTCATGCAGCATTCTGCGCTGTGCTCTTGCAGTCATTTTTACAGGACGACCACGCCTAGGGAGAGTAGCAACAGTGCTAAACTTCCTCCATTTGTAGACCGTCTGTCTTACTGTGGACACATGAACATCAAGGCTTTTGGAGATACTTTTGTAACCCTTTCCAGCTTCATGCAAGTCAGCAATTCTTGATCGTAGGTCTTCTGAGAGCTTTTTTCTGCGAGGCAAGGTTCACATCAGACAGTGCTTCTTGAAACCAGTAAACCCAAAACAGGTGTGTGTTTTTTAAGGGCAGGACAGCTGTCAGCAACACATCCAATATCATCACACTGATTGGAGTCAAGGTTGGCTCACTCCTGGCTCCAATTAGCTCTGGGAGAAGTCATTAAGCTAGGGCCTCACATACTTTTTCCTCCCTGCACTGTGAATGTTTACATGTTATGTGTAATTAAACCATGGCAACATCTAATGTATGTGTAGTATTATGTTCAGCAGACTGTGTTCTTCTATTGTTGTGACTTAGATGAAGTTCAGAGCACATTTTATGCCCAATTCATGCAAAACTCCACGTAATCCCAAGGGGTTCACATACTTTTTCTTGCAACTGTACCTTTCTAAATCATTCCTTCTCTTAAATCATTCAGTCATGTATGTTGCAGATGATTGTAACGTGAAGAGTGGAGGTGCTCAGGTTTTCTCACTGGTTTCTCTCTTACAGGTAAAGGCTGAGAAAGATAAGAAAATTAAAAAGGTGAGTGAGATCCCTGACCCCCATTGTGTCTTTTCCATATGAAGGTGTGAAATTACTTCTGTTTAGACATTTTTCTAATTGAATTTCACGACATTGATTTTTCGCTTTCTTTTTTTTTTTTGTGCAGGAACCTCAGACGCCAACGGAACCCACTCCAGTGCTGGACCGCTCCCACCAGAGAGAGAAGATCGAGCGCTTCAAGCAGATGTGTCAGATGTTGGAGAGGGCCCGCAGCACCACCTCTAGTTCCAGCTCAGATTCTGACTCCGATTCCGACTCCAAGGGCTCGCCGGGGAGCAGCGGCACAGGGGAAGGCGGAGAGGGTCGGACCTCGCGTGTCAGCTTCAGTACCAGCTCAGACGAGGAAGACGATAAAGGAAGCTCTGCAGATGGACAGAACGGCACCAGGAATGGCAAACAGAAGTCGCCCAGATCAAATTGCCGGGAGAAGGAAAACCGAAGAAGTGCGGGGGCTGCTGTTAAAAAGGGAACTTGTAGCAGAAATGCGGTACAACCCTTATCCAGGAGCCAACTCTTAAAAAGGCCGCTGGTCCCCTCTCCGCCAAAGCCCCCTCCCCTGCAGCTAGAGAGACATGTGGTACGACCCCCTCCACACAGCCCTGAACCAGACTCCCTTCCCTTGGACAGTGGAACGGACCATGTCATGCAGAGGGGGGTCTGGCTATCTGTGTTCAGGCACTTGGGACAGAAAGAGCTGTGTGTCTGTATGCGGGTGTGCCGAACCTGGAACCGGTGGTAAGCACTGAGTGCTATAATACAGGCTTTCTTTACCTCTGGGAAACTCTGAAATGTATGGAAGTAGTAATGAAGCAAAGAGAAAAAGAGGGGCCCCCTTACATCGATTCCTGTTCAAAGAAGCAAGCTGAACTCGCTGGAGGGGGGGAAATACCCTTGCAGTGGTTACTTCTGCCCACTGCATGGGTTACCAGCTCAGTTTGCCTAGGGGGATAATCAGTAGGGTGATGTACAGTGAAGGAAATGCGTATTTGCTCCCCGGCTGATTTGAATGTTCGCTCCTCACAAAGAAATGATCGATCTAAAAATCGAGTGTTCGGTTTATCGTAACACTGAGACAGAATAGCAACAACAAATTCAGCAGAAATGCGTCTAACAAATTATGACTGATTTGCATATTCATGAGGGAAATAAGTATTTGATCCCCTTCACAAAACATGACTTAGTACTTGGTGGCAAAAACCCTTGTTGGAAATCAGAGGTCAGATGTTTCCTGGAGTTGGCCCCCAGGTTCGCACACATCTCAGGAGGGATTTTGGCCCACTCCTCTTGGCAGATCCTCTCCAAGTCATTAAGGTTTGGAGGCTGACGTTTGGCAACTCGAACTTTCAGCTCCCTCCACAGATTTTCAATCGGATGAAGGTCTGGAGACTGGCTAGGCCACTCCAGGACCTTAATGTGCTTCTTCTTGAGCCGCTCCTTTGTTGCCTTGGCCGTGTGTTTTGGGTCATTGTCATGCTGGAACACTTATCCACCACCCATTTTCAATGCCCTGGCTGAGGGAAGGTTCTCACCCAAGATTTGACGGTACATTGCCCCGTACATCGTCTCTTTGATGCGGCGCAGTTGTCCTGTCCCCTTAGCAGAAACCCCCCCCCCCCCCAAAGCAGAATGTTTCCACCATGTTTCACAGTTGGGATCGTGTTCTTGGGGTCATAGGCAGCATTCCTCCTCCTCCAAATACGGTGAGTTGAGTTGATGCCAAAGAGCTCCATTTTGGTCTCATCTGACCACACTTTCAACCAGTCCTCCTCTGCATCATTCAGATGTTCAGTGGCAGACATCAGACGGTCCTGGACATGTGCTTTCTTGAGCAGAGGGACCTTGCGGGCACTGCAGGATTTCAGTCCTTGTCGGCGTAGTGTGTTACCAATTGTTTTCTTGGTGACTGTGGTCCCAGCTGCCTGGAGATCATTGACAGGATCCTCACGTGTAGTTCTGGGATGATTCCTCACTGTTCTCATGATCATTGACACTCCACGAGGTGAGATCTTGCATGGTGCACCAGACCTGGGGAGACTGACACTTGTTTTGTGTTTCTTCCATTTGTGAATGATTGCACCAACTGTTGTCACCTTCTCACCAAGCTGCTTGGCCATAGTTTGGTAGCCCAGTCCAGCCTTGTGTAGGTCTACCATCTTGTCCCTGACATCCTTGGACAGCTCTTTGGTCTTTGCCATGGTGGAGAGTTTGGAATCTGATGGTTTGATTGCTCCTGTGGACAGGTGTCTTTTATACAGGTAACACAATGAGATTAGCAGCACTCCCTTTAAGAGACTGCTTCTAATCTCAGCTTGCTACCTGTATGAAAGACACCTGGTAGCCAGAAATCCTGCTGAATGATAGGGGATCAAATCCTTCTTTCCCTCATGAACATGCAGATCAGTCATCATTTGTTAGACGCATTTCTGCTGAATTTGTTGTTGTATTCTGTCTCTCAGTGTTACAATACACCGAACATTCGATTTTTAGACCGATCAATTCTTTGTGAGGGGCGAACATTCAAAATCGGCAGGAGATTAAATAATAATTTCCTTCACTGTACTTCTCTTGCGTTGCTTTCCCACTTCAGCCAGTGCTCTTCTCCGCTGTCCATTGCTTGGCAATGTGAACGGGCCCTTGGTGGTGCCTTGTACAATATAGGACTGCTGGCCCTGCATTGTACAGGATGATGTCAGAGAGCGGGGGACTGGTCACAGAAGCAGGAGGAAGCCTACAAGACTGAGGTGTAAGGTAAGTACATCACCTTCTTTATGGGGGGGCATTACAAGGGTGTTTCCTTTTATTTAGTTTGGCTATAAAGCAAACGTTTCATGTGTGGCAACTTATAAAAACACGAGAATTTAAAGGAGGACTCCAGTCAAAACGATCATTTTGGCTGGAGCAGGTTAGATGGGAAACGGAGTTAGATTTTTGTTGCTGTCTGTATCCCTCTTGGGTAGGTTTCCCTTCACTTCCTTTTAGATAAACCAGATAGGAAGTGAAGAGAATCTCTTCAATGTGGACAGACGGCAACAAAAATCAGTTTAGTTGGCAGTGTGGGAAAGGGTTTGAACCCACACAGAAGTTCAACGTTTTTTTTTCAATATCGTTCCAAAATAGGGGCAAAACGTGATGATGGGATTTTAACTTTTTCTGCACTCTTGGGGAGAAGCATGCTTTAAAATGGAACTGTGGGCAAAGCAAAGTACACATATATTGCAGTCTGTAGCATTAATGCGGTGCTAAAGACAACACAAGATTTAATATATTGCAGCTTACCAACCATTAGATGTGATGGCTGCATTAGTTTTTAATTGCCATTTTCTTTTTAACCTGGTGATCCTGCCAGCAAGTCTGTTTTTTTTTCAACTTCCTTTACCAGACCAAACGGTCCAGACAAAAGGGGTTTTTGCCAAAACTGGAGAGTGTAAAACCTGGTGCAGCTCTTCACAGAAACCAACCAGCTTCCAAGTTTTATTGTCGCGTAATTGAACAAGCTGAAGTTAGAAGCTGATTGGCTCCCATGCACAGCTGCACCAGATTCTGAGTGCTCCAGTTTTAGTAAATCTCCCTCAAAGTGTCAGTTAAAGGGTTGAGACCGCTGACAGTGGTGCTTACAATGATCCGCTTTTATTTATGTATAACCTCTATCCCAGATAGGAAAAAAATCAGCTGCTATAACTGCTTGAAAAATGTTAGCTGGAGTTCAGCTTTCATTTATTAGACAAAATGAAATATAATTTGTTAGACAAATGGATCTAAATCTGCTCCTCTAACAAATTAAATTCCATTTTGTCTAACAAATGAAAGCTGAACTCCAGCTATCATTTTTCAAGCAGTTACAGCAGCTGATTTTTTCCTAACTGCTTGAAAGATGATAGTTGGAGTTCAGCTTTCATTTTTTAGACAAAATGGAATTTAATTTGTTAGAGGAGCAGATTTAGATCCATTTGTCTAACAAATTATATTTCATTATGTCTAATAAATGAAAGCTGAACTCCAGCTAACATTTTTCAAGCAGTTATAGCAGCTGATATTTTCCTATCTGGGATACAGGTTATACATAAATAAAAGTGGATCATTGTAAGCATGTGGATGGAGAGGGGGGGGGGGGGTGTTAGTGTTAGGCAAATGGATCTAAATCTGCTCCTCTAACACTACCCCCCTCCCCCCCATCCACATGCTTACAATGATCCGTTTTTATTTATGTATAACCTGTATCTTAGATAGGAAAAAATCAGCTGCTATAACTGCTTGAAGAATGCTAGCTGGAGTTCAGCTTTCATTTGTTAGACAAATTGGAATGTAATTTGTTAGACAAATGGATCTAAATCTGCTCCTCTAACACTATCTCCACCCAGAGTAGAGCCACCCTTAGAAAGGAAATGCGTTTACCAGTAAAACCTTTTTCATTTTGGATCGAGTTCAGGAGGGTTATAAACCCTGTAAAGGTTTTTTGTTTTTTTTTTTTTCACCATCTGTGTTCCATTGGGGCCATTTCCCCTGACTTGTGTCCCATAGCCAAAACAGGAAGTGTGAGGAAATCTCTACAATATGAGGGGATCCCTGGTTGTCGCTAGATCTAGCACCCCTATTGAAGGACACTTTGAAAGCCCCTTAATACCGGAAAACCCATCACCGGCTCTTAAAGCTGGTAGCACGCTCACCGAGGCGCCTCAAACTTTCTAAACAATGAGCCAGGTTACTGTCTTCAAACTTTGGGGGACCAAACTGTGGCCGTCAGGAGAAAAAAAATGTTTTGACATAAGTGGGGAGGGAACAATGCTCCATTTTTAAATACTAGTCACCGCATAGTGAAGTGATATAAACTACTCAGAAAATTGAAACCATTAAAAAAAAAAGTGTGACATGCATTTATAGAAATGACAGTGTATAAAAGTAGGGGCAATCTGAAGACTTCTAATGTGACCCTAAAAATCATAAATATAATACAGATGAATGAGTGCAAAACACCACCGTACATTGACATATCTGGACCATTAGCAGCGCATGTGCATACAATAATAACACAACTTACAAGTGATAAAACTGTATAGATAAGTAAATAAAGTCCATTCCAGCATTTCTCAACCAGGGTGCCTTGAGGCTTCTTCAGGGGTGCCTTGAGGCTTCTTCAGGGGTGCCTTGGCAGAATGTCAAAAAATTGCCCAAAACTTGTACACTAGCCTGCCTTTTAGTTACACAAAGCCACAGGTATTCATTACTGGCACATAGAAACCAATATGATTTTTCTAGCCACCGCCATCCTGACAGCCAATGACATCATCAGTTGATAAGGAGGATGTCAGCTGCGTACACAGCATCCTAGTTTGGTCATCCCCTGCTTCTCTCTCAGTGCTGGGGTCACATGAGCGGGAGAGGAGAAACACTGGAATAATAATCAGTACCAGTGTGCAGAAGTGTATTTGCTTTGAAAGAAGAAATCACCTCTAATGTTGGGTGCCCTCTGTGTGTGGATGTTGTGTTTATACAAAACTATGAGAATAGTTTTTCACATTTTAGAATGGGGTGTCTCAAGACTATCCATAATTTTAAAGGGTGCCCTGGGCCTGTCCATAATTGTATAGGATGCCTTGGGCCTGTCCATAATTTTAAAGGGTACCCTGGGCCTGTCCATAATTTTAAAGGGTACCCTGGGCCTGTCCATAATTTTAAAGGATGCCCTGGGCCTGTCCATGATTTTAAAGGGTGCCCTGGGCCTGTCCATGATTTTAAAGGGTGCCCTGGGCCTGTCCATGATTTTAAAGGGTGCCCTGGGCCTGTCCATGATTTTAAAGGGTGCCCTGGGCCTGTCCATGATTTTAAAGGGTGCCCTGGGCCTGTCCATGATTTTAAAGGGTGCCCTGGGCCTGTCCATGATTTTAAAGGGTGCCCTGGGCCTGTCCATGATTTTAAAGGGTGCCCTGGGCCTGTCCATGATTTTAAAGGGTGCCCTGGGCCTGTCCATGATTTTAAAGGGTGCCCTGGGCCTGTCCATGATTTTAAAGGGTGCCCTGGGCCTGTCCATGATTTTAAAGGGTGCCCTGGGCCTGTCCATGATTTTAAAGGGTGCCCTGGGCCTGTCCATGATTTTAAAGGGTGCCCTGGGCCTGTCCATGATTTTAAAGGGTGCCCTGGGCCTGTCCATGATTTTAAAGGGTGCCCTGGGCCTGTCCATGATTTTAAAGGGTGCCCTGGGCCTGTCCATGATTTTAAAGGGTGCCCTGGGCCTGTCCATGATTTTAAAGGGTGCCCTGGGCCTGTCCATGATTTTAAAGGGTGCCCTGGGCCTGTCCATGATTTTAAAGGGTGCCCTGGGCTTGTCCATGATTTTAAAGGGTGCCCTGGGCCTCTCCATGATTTTAAAGGGTGCCTCGGGCCTCTCCATGATTTTAAAGGGTGCCTCGGGCCTCTCCATGATTTTAAAGGGTGCCTCGGGCCTCTCCATGATTTTAAAGGGTGCCTCGGGCCTCTCCATGATTTTAAAGGGTGCCTCGGGCCTCTCCATGATTTTAAAGGGTGCCTCGGGCCTCTCCATGATTTTAAAGGGTGCCTCGGGCCTCTCCATGATTTTAAAGGGTGCCTCGGGCCTCTCCATGATTTTAAAGGGTGCCTCGGGCCTCTCCATGATTTTAAAGGGTGCCTCGGGCCTCTCCATGATTTTAAAGGGTGCCTCGGGCCTCTCCATGATTTTAAAGGGTGCCTCGGGCCTCTCCATGATTTTAAAGGGTGCGTTGGGACTGTCCATAATTTTAAAGGGCGCGTTGACTGAAAAATGTTTGAGAAACACTGGTCCATTCCACTAAAAATATAATAGCGGTGAAAAAAACTGCTGAAAACATCCACAAACAGTAGTGTTAGAAGTCCATCTTCCCAATCCAATTCCAAGGTGGATATTTAAACTTTCAATGAGTGACCTCGCTAACCGTGAGAGAATGGCACTTCCGTCGGGGGGGGGATAGGAGGTGGATCTCGGTTGTCGTGTGGTCCAACTCTGATGCGTTTCGTCACCTGACTTCAAAGGGTTCCCCATTGAAGTCAGGTGATGAAATGCGTCGGTCAGATCGCACGACAACCGGGACAATCGATTCTACCTCATTTCCCCCTCCAGAAGTGACGTTCTGCTCGCGGTTAACGCAGTCAGGTGGGTGGGACGTAGCTGATGCGGCAGACTACACCATTGCGGGATGATCATTGTTTGGCATGTATTCAACTCCTATTTGTGAGTTTGTTTTGAGCACGAGGTGTTGTGGGGCCAAGTCTGCATCCTTCTTATGAGTTTATATATCCACCTGGTGATCTGATTGGGAAGGACTTTTTTTGTGGACTTCATCAGTATTTTTCACTGCTATTCTGTTTTTAGTGGAATGGACTTCATTTACTTATCTTATAGTTTTATCACTTGTAATTGTGGTGGCTTTGTATGCACATGCGCTGCTAATGGTCCAGATATTTAAATGCCCTATTTTTGCTATTATAAGAATTGTGCCCCATTGTTGGTGTCAGTGGGAGGAATAGTGCCCCATAAATTGTCAGTGGGAGGAATAGTGCCCCATAAATTGTCAGTGGGAGGAATAGTGCCCCATCATTGGTGTCAGTGGGAGGAATAGTGCCCCATCATTGGTGTCAGTGGGAGGAATAGTGCCCCATCATTGGTGTCAGTGGGAGGAATAGTGCCCCATCATTGGTATCAGTGGGAGGAATAGTGCCCCATCATTGGTATCGGTGGGAGGAATAGTGCCCCATCATTGGTATCGGTGGGAGGAATAGTGCCCCATCATTGGTATCGGTGGGAGGAATAGTGCCCCATCATTGGTGTCGGTGGGAGGAATAGTGCCCCATCATTGGTATCGGTGGGAGGAATAGTGCCCCATCATTGGTGTCGGTGGGAGGAATAGTGCCCCATCATTGGTATCAGTGGGGGGAGGAATAGTGCCCCATCATTGGTGTCAGTGGGAGGAATAGTACCCCATCATTGGTGTCGGTGGGAGGAATAGTGCCCCGTCATTGGTGTCGGTGGGAGGAATAGTGCCCCGTCATTGGTATCGGTGGGAGGAATAGTGCCCCGTCATTGGTGTCAGTGGGAGGAATAGTGCCCCATCATTGGTATCAGTGGGGGGAGGAATAGTGCCCCATCACTGGTGTCAGTGGGAGGAATAGTACCCCATCACTGGTGTCAGTGGGAGGAATAGTGCCCCATCACTGGTGTCAGTGGGAGGAATAGTGCCCCATCATTGGTGTCAGTGGGAGGAATAGTGCCCCATCATTGGTGTCAGTGGGAGGAATAGTGCCCCATCATTGGTGTCAGTGGGAGGAATAGTGCCCCATCATTGGTGTCAGTGGGGGGAATAGTGCCCCATCATTGGTGTCAGTGGGAGGAATAGTGCCCCATCACTGGTGTCAGTGGGAGGAATAGTGCCCCATCACTGGTATCAGTGGGAGGAATAGTGCCCCATCACTGGTGTCGGTGGGGGGAATAGTGCCCCATCATTGGTATCGGTGGGGGGAATAGTGCCCCATCATTGGTATCGGTGGGGGGAATAGTGCCCCATCATTGGTATCGGTGGGAGGAATAGTGCCCCATCGTTGGTGGGAGTAATTGTGCTCCATTGTTGGTGTCGTTGGGGGTAATAGTGCTGGCTGGCTGCTCAGCACCTGAACCAGAAGTGAGTGGAGACTCGGAAGCACTGGAGTACGAGTGATTTCTAGTTTCCAGGGGCATTGGGCAGGTATTGTATACACATAATTGCAGTCACAATATCCGCCGTCCCCGGACCCCGCATTGGCTATATCCGCCGTCCCCGGACCCCGCATTGGCTATATCCGCCGTCCCCGGACCCCGCATTGGCTATATCCGCCGTCCCCGGACCCCGCATTGGCTATATCCGCCGTCCCCGGACCCCGCATTGGCTATATCCGCCGTCCCCGGACCCCGCATTGGCTATATCCGCCGTCCCCGGACCCCGCATTGGCTATATCCGCCGTCCCCGGACCCCGCATTGGCTATATCCGCCGTCCCCGGACCCCGCATTGGCTATATCTGCTCTCCCACAGTACACAGAACATGGAAATGCAATTATTTTAGTAAATATAAACTGCTAAATACCTTTTCTCATCAGCAGTATATAGCAGTCTTGTAACTTCTATCAGTGTCCAGCAGAGCACTGGTTGAAGCATGTAGAAGGAATTTTCTTTCTGATCTAGGAGGATGCAGAACCCTTGACCTCTGGACAGCACTGATTGGCCCTGTGCTGATCACGTACTCTCCCAAGAATTAAAAAAAAAAAATCTTCAGCAAAACACCAAACTGAGCATGTGCAGAGTGTCTCCACACCCTATGCCTTATCAGGAGATAAGAGGGCGACACTGGAAGAAGGGGAGGATCAGAGAAGACAGGATCAAACAGTCTTTTTACACAATGCAGAGGATTAACCCCTTAGGTTCCACAGTGAGTATAACAAGCACGCTTTACTGCATCTACAGAATGATTGTACTGTTGGGGGTTCAGTAACACTTTAAGGTACACCAAGCCAGTGAAGGGCAGTCTGGGCAGACTTTTTCTGTTTTCTTTGTCTGGAAGAATCATTTTTTTGTTCATAGTGATGTCATAGAGGTGCAGCCGGTCTCTTTGCCTCTGACAGGTGGGGAGCGGGTACAAGTTTTATTTGGCTGGCACGTGTATCCAGCAGAGGTAGGCTGGCATTGGATTTGGAAGCGGCGGTCCTTCTTTTTCCTCGTATGGTGACCCCTGACTAATGGGACACTTCCTCTGTCACGGCAGGTGCTGCGATCGACGCCTCTGGACTTCCATAGACTTGAGCAGGCGGAAATCAATCACCCCTCCAATGCTGAGTGGTATAGTCCGACGACAGCCTGTCAGACTAGACCTGAGCTGGACCAACATATCTGAGAAACAGCTGACCTGGCTGATACACAGACTGCAGGGTGAGCGATGGGGGGTGTAAGGAAATGGAATTAGGAGGGGGGTGACTTTTCTGTGCTCATTCTTGTCATTCTCCTCCATCCAGGATTAAAGGAGCTCCTATTGGCTGGATGTACGTGGGGCGCAGTCTCCTCTCTCTGTACGGCCTCCTTCCCCTGCCTGTCTCTGCTGGACCTCGGCTGGGTACAGGGCATGAAAACCTCCCACCTCCGAGAGCTGCTCTCACCTCCCTCCACCGACTGCAAGACAGGTGAGTGTCCCTCCCATTGATTGGCTAGATCACTGCATCTGCTTTTACCCTAGGTTCACATCTGTGGGGGTGGTGCTGCTGTGGATCCACATGAAAATCCGTGCAGCTGCACCACCCGCACAGAGAAATGCGGACCCGCGGGTGGGTGCCATTAGTCCTGTATTGGTGACAGTCAGCTCCCCCCCCCCCCGTGTCAGAATGCCTGCCGGTGTCCCACTATAAGTTGCTGATTGTCGCCATTACTAGTATAGAAGAAAAAAACTTCCAGTATGTATACCACCATTTGTAGATGATGCTGTAAATTTCACGTAAACCAATTAATTTACACGTTAGCAAAGACGTGGAGCAGAATACATTTTGGCCTAAAATTATGACTAAATTAGGTTGTTTTTTTTCCTTTTTTTTTTCAATTTTTACTGGACATGTTTTATATCAAAAAGCCAAAAAAAAAAAAAAAAAAAAAAAAATATATATATATATATATATATATATATATATATATATATATATATATA